>NW_028289316.1:0-300000 GCF_059628265.1 Tinamus guttatus
GAAGGGGAAGTTATGTAACAATTATATAGCTTTCAGATAATGTCCTGCGTGACATAAACCAATAAAAAAAAAATTCCAAGCAGAACCCTGAACTTTAGCTCATGGTTTTTGGTGCAGAACCCTGGCAGCGGTAATGTAGAACCTACAGGCCTGTCCTGAGATGATAATGTGGGATAGCTAAGGCATTTCAGAGAGTACCAGAATTGCATTTATGGAAATGAATCAGTGACAGGTTACCTCTGGGTAATTTCATTAGCCGATATACTGATTTCATTAGTTCAAGATCTCCAGCTGAACCAACTTCAAACTTTGCCTGTGTGCTGTGTCATGTGCAAAGCATGCTAGTGCAATAAATCAGAAGAGCATAAGCCAAATCTTCTTCAAGCTAAATACCTTCTCACCTAAATTTCAATAAACCTGATCAAAAACAACAGATTACAATGTTGGTGATATCACACCGTATTGTCACATCTGAGGAGAAAAGGAAGGCTCACCCAGCCAAGATTGGGTGTTTTAACTCCTCTAGTGCTAACTCCTCTAGTGTAAGCAGGGATCTTCATCACCTAATTGAAACTTGTATGAAGAATCATGCATTTTTCTTTATCTGTCTTTGATCATGTATTAGAGGAAATCAGTAGGATTAAACTAGAAGTAAAGGTATGCATTAAAGAACTGAAAGCACTATCACATAGTTATATGTGGTATCATGCATTTCTTCAAGGTGCAGAGTGACAAAGAAGGCTCTTTCCTTTGCAATGACAAGATAACAATAAGTAACACAGGACAATACCCAAAAGAAGGGAAAAAAAAATCAGAATATAAAGCCTTCAATATTGCATATAAAACATTGACAACAAAGCCACGTACAAATCCACGTATAGTAGTACCTGTAGTATATGAGTGTTGTTTAATCCACCAGCTTTTAAGCTAGTAGAGCTAGTTTCTAGAATAGTAGAGTCAGTTAAAATGAAGTTTAAATCTTTATTGTGGTGAAATGAGTAACAGAAATGTTGCAGAATGGAGGAGGAGAGACTAGAAGGAGAGGAGAAATCTCAAAGAATGAAACCAAAGGAGGCTGCTAGAAGACAGGAAGTTAGGAAAGGGAAGTTTTATCTACCCTGGCTAGAAGGAATGCAAGACTGAAAGTGAACAGGAAAGCTACTGCATGAGAATGAGATGATAATGAACAACTACCCTAAGTAATAATATTTCCGGGAAAAGGGAGGGTAGTCAGGCATTCATAGATATGAAAAGATAGAGAAGTTAAAGGAATTATTGACATTAATGATAATATAAGAAACAAGTTTCAGCAGATAAGGTCAGACAATAGGACAAGCAAAGAGCTCAAGATAGCACATAATCTTTTTAAGAGATGAGATGTTTTTAACAATATAAAAGATCTAGAGAGAAAAAGGAAGGAGTCACTGCAAGTGTAATAGTGAAGGTGATTCATGCAATCTAAGAGTGAAAAAGGAAACAGAAAGGAAAAGAAAGAAGGTAAAATGAATGTTAAATGAATGAATGGTGTGGAAAATAAAGCAATGATTACCAAAAACTTTTTGCTCAGGATAGTATCTCTCAAGCCTGTCTGGCAAGATTTCAGGCTCTTCTTACAGACATGGAAAGGGGAATAAATGCCACTGTTTTTCTGAGGAGTTATCTCAATTCACTTGTGGTTCATACATTAAAAAAAATCAGGAATGTAGTAGTGCCTTAAAAAGTGGGAATGCATTTAGCTGAATCTCACTTGGAGAAATAATTTTTTATTTGTTTGAAAGCTTGCAACAAGGTAATTCCACTGATCTCTGTGTTATAGCTCCAGTCAAATTCAGCTTAAGTCATGCAAATTTGAGCAATTAGCAAGTGAGCTAACTGGAGATGAAGTCTTTGCAGGTTAATGGAGAAATAAATAACAGGAAGACTATTATAAAGATTAGAGTTTAGTATCTGTAATCAGAATTTTTCTTGGAAATAAAAAAGGAGGAGATACAGAAAACTGCTGAATGGAAACAGCACTGAAAAGACATTTTGCAGACAAAAGCATGACAAAATGCTTGGGCATCTTTAATAAGTAAGTCCTATAAGGAAGACAGACACTGTAACCCAAAATGTTAAGATCAGCAAGACACAAATACAGCAACTTACTATATCATTCTGCTTTACGATGTCTTGAGCTACCCAGTTGATGCACAGAAGATGATGAATGCATCCAGCAAGACATAAGTATCACATGATGAGATGAGAACTTGAGCCTTTTGTTCACATGAAAGAGTGGATAGCTGAAGCTTTTTTCGGTCCCCAAAGCTCATTACATCTAACTGGGAGAAAATCATATTGAGAATAGAACCATCTATTTTCCAGATGTTACTCTGAGTTTTCTAAAGGCTAGAATCTCTTGTTATAATCATCTGTCCAAATCCAAAAATTATCAATGAGAATTATAGCATTCTCTTTAATTCAGAAAGTATGTTACATATAAGTAAAGCATCATAAGATTAATCTCATGATGTGTCCTTTATTATCCATCAGTTAAAAGCAGCAAATCCTCCAACACCAGATGGTTTAGATGAGTCCTGATGCAAGAATTAACTGATCTCAGTGAGTTCTTCAAGCATCTGTCTAGTCTCAGTGTAATGCAGTAAGACTATTTCTCTTTATGGTTCAAATAATCTGTGCAAATATAAAATCTTAGCATACAATAAAAAAAATCAGGAAAAACAATGTCAGTTTCTTCTGTCATATCATTTTTCAGAAAAGGTGGAACTTCATGAAAAGAAAGCAGTTTCAAGTGTTTCATAAAGAAAACTTCTGTATCATAGTTGTGATTCTCATTGAATAGTCAGAACTGGACATGTATGCACCAGTGAGTTCCACTTTTGGTAGAAAGAGTCTATTAAATAATGAATTTGAAAGCACAAACTTAGATTTTTCAAGGGGCACTGCAATAAAAATTCCATCCTTACAGTCAGTGACACTATGTAGAATAAATAAATAAATAAATAAAAATAAAAAGCATTTGCTTGATTTTACTCACAAAGCTTTTTCTGGATCACTCAGTTTTGTCTCACCTTCACATTACTTGAAAATCACATGAGCAACTTCCTATTACCACAGTCATCTCTCATCTCTGTGATCTACCTAGCAGGTATTAATTAGAGGAATTATAATTTACTCTAAACATAAAGCACAACCTAGCACATATTTTTTTTGGTGAATGCTTTGCAGCTCTTGTAATTATTCTCACTCATTCTACAGTGAGGGCTTAGTTTGTACCCAGAGATAACAAGTCTTTCTTTACTTCCAGAACTGCCTTCAAGAAAACAAGAACTCCACTTAAAATCTGGGGATCTGCCTACTGAAAGAAAGTGATTTTACTGGTGACATTATGTTTCCCAACAAGAATTTTGTTGTGTCTGTAGAGGCAGATTGGTACAGCAAAATTTGCTTCATCGAGATCTCAGCTCAGTGAAAACACTGTTGTTCTTGGTCTTAAAATAAGTAGTGTCATTTTCTCTTTGCAATGAATTCTTTCACCCAATCATATTCCTGTATGCAAATATACCATAGCTGGTACAGATAAAAAAGCACAAATAAAGCTAAAGGCTCAGTCAGGACAAAAATCACTGCACTTCTGTGGTACCTCATTTCACCTGTGTTTCAGGAGAGTTCCAACTTCTCAACTGAAAATATGAAGAAACAAGGTTCGGACAGCAATCCTGCTGCAGTTAATCCAGCCTTGCCAGAACCACTCAAAGATTTAAAAATTAAGTACACCAAGGTTAGTAACATTAAGTTAATAACATTTATTAACTTTTCTTTTACAGTCAGTTCAAAGTACAAGATGTGCTAGAGTAATTTTATTTGAGCCATAGAAGTAAAATTAAGTGTTGAAATTGTTTATTCAGATGGTTTCTGATATTGTATTTGTTAGTAATTAATGTTCTGTGATCCTTTTCCTAAGAATTTCAGGAAGTGTATAAGGGTGCCAGTAAATGTGTAAGTGTGATAGAATTGTTTCATGCTTTCTTGGTAAGGGGGTCTATTCCTCCCTGTTCCTCTCCCTCCTCCCCCTTCTCACCCCCCACCAAAACCAAAATAGTTTCTACAGTGAAAAGTTTCCTGGAAAGAACAGAGGGAACAAAGAAGGAGAAGTTTATATTATTTCTCAGAAAAATAAGACCAAATTAAAATGTTAAGGTACTGCAGTGTATTATAAGCAGATTTAAGCAATTATGCCACGTATGGTCATGTGGAAATGCATGTGTGAAAATGAACTAAAATTCATACCACTCACATATTTTTTTTTAGAGACAATTAATCTGGTTTTCAGCTTATGCACATAACTATCAATAAAAGAGATAAAGGCTAGCATTGCTAATTGTGCAATACTTTTATTATTATTTCCATATGTAGTTAATAATACACAGATGAAAAAGACTTGTTTGCAGTTTCAAAAGGCTCCTTACCTGTTTGATATCATAGTACAGAAATATCTGCAGGAACTTTGAACAAAATGTTGGCAAAAATATTGAAACTCTCTCCTCTGAAACTTTCCAGTGCAACATTGATCAGAAAGGACCTCTTCTCTTTAGAGAATTCTTGATTACAGATTTTTTTTCTTAATCATTACCAGTGCAAAGGAAATAATTTTTACCTTTCTAAAACCACTGCTTGCTTTCTTTTCCAAAAGCAAGGTGCTTAGGTGCTCTTCAACAATTACGTAGACTTTGAATTCTGTTCTATTCTATCATTTAATACCTTTAATGTAAAAACCTACCCTGATTTCAGTGCATACACTTCCAGAATAAAGCATGCAGGACTTTAGTTTGTAAATATTTAACAGGCTGGGAAAGCAGTGGGGCACTCAATTCAGAGAGTATACTTTGATTCCTAGTAGACAGTGGTGTTTCAGCTCTTTGTTCATCTTCTAAAATTTCCAATAGAAAGCAGCTAATAAGAGCTAGTTGCCAACTCAGAAATCTGATGTCACTGAGCATGACAAATTGTAATAAACATTTCTATTCATCTAAAATATTTAGTAGACAAGAGTCTACTTCATTAATATCGGATATACCAAAGATAACTACAGGTTAGACAATGTGGCAGAAGTTTCCATAGTTTACATTAGGGAGAGCGTTACCTAGTAAAAAAAAAAAAAAAAAAAAAAAAAAAGAGTTTGGGGGTTGTTTCATTTATTTGTTGTTGCCTTGATAGATAGCAGTTCCTTAAAAACTCCATTCCTTTGCAAAATGGCAACGTATTTGCAGAATTATGTTCCTAAAACTAATCAAATCAAACATACCCTTTCAAATGCTTTACTCGTGCAGTTATTTCCTGCTTTCTTCACTATTGTCTGAAAGCTGCAGAAGTGGGAGGGGGGTGGGGGAGAAGGTGGAGGAGGAGGAGGGGAGGAAGACAGGGAAAAGGCGTAATAGTAATTTCATCCCAACAGCAAAATATCCAGCAATCTTTCATCAATTCTTTTTATATGACCTTAGTATGGCTAAACTGACTTTCCAAGAGCCTTTCCACTCTGTATCTTCCTACTTGCTGTGTTCCTCTCCTGCCCTCTCAGAGCTGGGGCAAGCTGTGGGGGTTTGCCTGGATAATTTTGCTGAACCATTCTGGGATCAAGACAGGTATTGTTAGCCGGTACTTATGCACTAACCCTGCTACCTGAAGCACCTTAAACATCAGGAGCTCCCTTACCTCCAGGATCTCAGCTCTTCTCCTTGTGTATAATGATACAATGCTAATTGCCATCACAAAAGTTTCTGGGGAAAAGTCTACATGAGATGTTCCAAGTACTTAGCTTAGGTTCTTTTAGTTTAAGTTTCTCCCTGCTTTAATTTCTACAAGAGAAGTAAGTTTGGGCCTTATATAAAATTATTTTAGTTAAATATTTCTGTACATCTGGGAGCAAGTAGGTTGATATAGCTATATTTCACATCATGCCTTTCACATAGAGCATAAGAGTAAAAACACCTCAGAGAATCTGAATTTCAGGAATTGTATGTATTGTAGACAGTTAAATCAATTTGAATATGATCTTGAATTGTTTTGCTATCTGAATCTTCTTCAAAGATATTCTGATAAACTCAGAGAGTATTTCAGAATTTCACTATTTCAGTGTTGATGGCTGGCTACAAATGTACTAGCAAAAGGATTACTTAATCATCTGTGAGGAATTAGACCATAATTGTTTGAAAATTATTTCCGTCATGGTTCTCTTATTATAATAACATATATAATAAACCCTATCATGCTCCTTTAACCAAGGAATTCAAGCTCAGTTAAACATTAGTCTGTTAAACTGCATTTAAAGGAGAAAAAGCAGCATATTATTTTCTTATTGAGCTCTTTAGAGAACACCAAAAGGTATAGTAAACCATACTATACTACATAGGGGGAGAAAAGTGAAAGCCAAGTATC
Organism: Tinamus guttatus; assembly: GCF_059628265.1. NCBI lineage: Eukaryota > Metazoa > Chordata > Aves > Tinamiformes > Tinamidae > Tinamus > Tinamus guttatus. The sequence continues at coordinate 6,433 of NW_028289316.1, forward strand.
ATATGTTGTAATCATAAACAAAAATAAGAGGAGGACAGACAGGGCAAAAATAAGTAAAATATATGTGGCAAAGGCAATTAGTGATAAGTCTACTGTAGAAAAACTTACTTCTTTTAAACTCAGCTGACTCTGTATATCAAGCCACTAACTGACATACTAAAAATGTTAAATATATAATAATAGAAAGGATGGCCTTTCTGGTTGCTAGTCTAGTGCAGAAGTAAAATCTAATTGCTGCATTCAATAATAAAACACAGTTCTAAGGGGAAACAAAAGGCTGCCTTCACAGGAAATATTAATCAAAAATCAACTTCTTGAAAAGAAACACTTGAGAGACTTCACAGTAGGTATTTCATATTAGTATACAGGAAATATTTATTTAAGGCTTGCAATTCCTTACCTTGAGAAGTTATAAAATAAATTCTATTGATTTTAATGGTACTGCTTAAAGAATATGCTGAGACTTAAGGGAACATATGGGCGAAGTAAATTGGAGCTTATAGTACCTGAAATGAATATGCTCTCGGCCTACAGATCTCCTTCACGTTTAAATGAAGCTCTAACTTTCACTGGCAGCATCAGATCTGAGAATAATTTTTGCAGGTTGTAAGAGAAGGTGTGAATAGGCACCAACTTTTTTCAGCTTTGTGCTTCATCTCACCTGAGCAATGCCGAACTCAATAGCCCAGCCCCAGTGCACCTTTCCTATTCCTGGCTTTTAAAAAAGCTGGCAGTTTAGCTTCCTGGTGCACCATCTCTTCTAGGAAGCTGGTGACTGGAGTCAGATAAACAGCTGCTGAAACTGAGTGATTCTGAGTCTACATATAACAGACCACTGGATACATTTGAAAAGTGTTGTTTAAAAAAAAAAAAAAAAACACCTTTATCAAGCTTTATCAGGCCAGAGTTGTAGGCGTCCAGGTGGCAGGTTCATAGGGGTAGCTAAAGATGAGATAGATTAGACATATCCTTTCTCATCTATAAAACCACCTTAAGGTCAGCTTGAATTGTCCACATTTTTGATGGTTATTTTACTTTTTTTGGACTAGATTTCTGCCATATGGTTTATACAGTATAATAGAAACATTATAATAAAAAATCTTTTCTGATGAAAAATAAATTTATAAACAGATCTGAATATGGGCATATGTATAAAATCTTTCCAGCATCAGAAATGAAATATTTTCTCCAGGATGCAAAACTATCTAAAACTTCTAAATTACTTCTACAGAAGCACTGAGCCCTGCAAGTCCTGTACAGAATTTGCACAATAGGGAGCCCCAAAAAGGGGATCTTTAAGCTCTGAGAGATACTGTAATGAGCTGTGCTTTACTAGGGGCAGGCACCCAGGGCAGAGTTCTGAAATCCTTCCCAGAAGAGCTACAGCTTGCTGCACCTGAGAAAAAGCTGTCCCAAAGCAAACGCTTTCTTTATGCAACAAGGACACAAATATCACATTTTCTAGCTAACACACACTTTGCAAAATGTGAAAAATGATTCCATTGTCTTTGCTGCGTACATAAGGCCTGAAGGGAGGAAAAAACAAACCCACTGTGTTGATAAATAAAAGCAAAAAACAGATCTTGTCTCATGGTTCTCTGCTCAGATCACATGACTGACCAAATCAACTGTCTAAACAGAGATAGAAACACTTTAGTCATCCAGATAAGTTAAGCCTCAAATGACAGAAGCTCTGTATTTGACTATGTGAATTGAAATCAATCAGTTCAGAGAGTCAAGATTTAATTATACTCTGATACTAGAAAACTAATCAAAGGCATTTTGACTGCAATAGTCCATTACTTGGGCTTAATTTTAAATATAAAGTTCTAATAGTCCAGAATCTTCTATATCAAAAGTTGATTTCCACATCTAGTGCTGAAAAGGATAAAATTTAAAAAATCTTAAATTTGTTTTTTCTTAAAGATGCTGGTGAATTAGCGGTTACAAAATGCATGCTACAGTATTTCTGAGATATCAATCCATGCAACATAAGCTTGCAGTCCTAAGCTACATGGTTACATTTGGTTACTGTAGACAACCCCCTGGACAATATGTGCAAGAAAAATGTGCGTCTTTTGCACTTATATGTACCAAAAAAAAAAAAAAAAGAAAGCAAAAGAAAAAGAATTTTGCTGCCAAAGTTCTGCCTGACAGAAAACATACTGCAACATATTGCAAGATGATCCCAAATGCTTTCTTCAGCAAGGCAAAGGAGTAGCCAGACTTCTTTTGGGCAGGACATCAGCGCTCCCTGGATTTAGAAATCTACATCCTGTTTGTTTGCAGCCATATATCTCAGTGTTGAATGAGCAGGTCTTCTCACACACCTGGGTGTACAGCTGCCTGATATACATGTAATAATGCTTACTTGGAAAGTTTAGACTTTTTCTTTCTCTTCTTTGTCTTTCATACCTGCTTAAGGAAGACTGATTTAGAGAAGAAGACATCTGGAGAGTTTGATTTATACAGTTATGATACAAAGTTTTGCACATATTTAATGTAACAAAGTTTATTCTTTTTTTAAAAGGGAATGGTATTAGAAGCATTAATAAGAAAGATAATATAAAGTAATATCATGAGTGATATTAGTTGGTGCCATAAATGCAGTATTTAAACAAATACTTTCAAAATTTCCAAAAATGGTATGTTTTACTATTATTCCTTCCACAGACAGATATGAATTTGGCATACTGTAACATCATAGCAGTGTTATGTTAATATTTACCTTTTACTTTGTCTCTTTTCTTGGCAATGCAGATAGTTACTAAAGATGGCTTTTTTCATATTAACTACTTAATTGCTGTCTTTACATTTTCATAACAACCAGAATTTTATGTGAATATTCCTGAAATGCGTAGGGACTTATATTTCCCTTATTTTTCTTATAGCATTTCATAAGTTATAAGTTTGCTGGTCAGCCCATGTAGCTATATGAACAAACTCAATCATGCAAGAATACAATAATAGCAAATTGTTACCATATCTATTCAGAGAGAAATAATTTTATTGGCCTTGACAGTTTATTACCAAGTTATTCACCAATTATTAATAACTGCCAAGAGTGTCAGTGTAAGTAATTCAATGCTATGCAACAAATCTATTCCCTGAAATGTTTCCTGTTTTCATAACATATAGGGTTGTAGTGGCTGTGTTGAAATTGCAGTTCCATGTGATAAAATGCATTTATTCTATAGCCACGTGCTTTGCTTCTTTCTGCCATCCTCTGAATCAAGCATTATTTGTTTTAATTGGCCTGCCTCAAAGCATTTCCTGGTTCTCTACATAAATGTAGAAAATCCTGTCGTTATGAGCAGCAGTAGCATTTTATCTTGATGGGGAAGAAATGAGAATGGTACCTTTTCTACTAATAGATCTTCCTTTGATATGTGGTTATTAAACAGTAGGTCAAGATGGTAGTTTTCAACCATAATCCAAAAGATAGGCATGATCTGAGAATAGCTATCTTTGTAGCAGTGATGGGACAGTCAGAGCCTTGGGATTGCTCAGAGAGGTGATCCCATTTCAACACTGACCACAACCTGGAGAGCATTGGGAGGATACAACACAGGGCAATCACTTCTGGCAATACCAGACTGTACACATACTGTCCACTCTAAGAAGCAACCTACACAGCACCAAAACATGCACATGCAATTCCTCTGTGCAGTGTTGAGGTGTTTCCACTGAGGTTTTCCCTTCTCTCTCAAGCCAGCTTATAGACTTAGAAAGAAAATTAACTCTTCCATAATTATACCAGTAGTGTTCCAAAGCTGGAAGTCTTTAGGGTAGCACAGATCTAGCATACATAGTAATCAGGCCTAGATTCCATTTTGAATTTATAAATAGAGCTATGTGTCTTAAATTTCACCCAGAAATTCTTGACCTTCACCTTGCTATTGTCTTCTAAATTTTCACAACTTTGTTTTATTATATAATATCTCAGAGATTGCAACTAAGGAATATTTTTAATAGATCTATTCATTTTCTACTGTCTAGCAATTTGAAATCAGTTCATTTTGCTTCATCCTCAATATGATGAAAGAGAAACTTCCACAACATTATTATCTATTTATAAAAGTACTAAATAAATGTTTTAGAAGTCACCATCTTTACGATAGTGTGGAAGATAACATACTTTTCTCTATAGAATCAAAAAAATCAGTAATAATTTCTGTGGTTTATTTACTTTTTTTTTTTTTTTTTTTTTTTTTTTTTAGTTTAGAAGCAGATTAATTTATACAGATTGCATCAGCTGTCATATCATCTAGGCAGGACTTGTCAGTAATCACAAACCTACAAAAATACAAGACTTTTTACTCTGGAAGCACTCTTTTTGTGTAGTTTTAAATGATCTACTGCAAAACTGAAATAAGAATGCCAGGTGTTGGAGGAGAAAGAAAGAGCAATGCTAAACATACAAAATAAGAGCCAAAGACACCAGAATGGTTTTTGTGCTGTCTTTCATTGTCTTCACTTGGTCTTCACTGTCTTTCACTGATTTCACTTAGGCTTGTACAATACGACTACTTAACCATTTCTTCTACTCCAATAACCCATTCATCAATTATTTATCATCATATTAAAGGGTCTAGATTTGAATTTCTAATACTATTATACCGTGAGAGGCTTTGGATCATAATAGTCCAAAATGGGAAACCATAATTCCCATCTTTTCTTTTTTTTTGTTTTTCTTATATGTGTGCCAGCAGTGTTTCAGTCAAGCTATGATGCTGTTTGTTCCAGCCATGCAAAGTAATTTTGGTACACATCATGCTTTCCGCCTGCATAAAAACTTAATCTTTGAATAAGGATACAATTCCTAGCAGCTATTAAACAAGTTCTGGATATCAGTTTCATTGCTGCTGGGTAAGCTGTTATGATTAACTTTGATGTGTGTCAGCCACTGTACAGTTGTTGAGTCTATATTTTCAGTTGCCAGCTAATAATATAGAAGTTTAGTTTGGTCCTTTGCTAAAAGCCTGAAACAGATCGATACTACACAAAAAGAATGCTCTAACAAGATTGAAGAAAGCATAGCTTCTTGTGTGTAACGTTATTAGACTTACTCCCATCCCTGCCACGTAGAAGTCATGAGAAAACCTCACAAAAATGAGAAAAGTATGGTTGTATTCCTGGAATAAGGTTGTTCAACTTAATGGCAACAGCTTAGACAAAAGGGCCAGGGAAGAGAAGGGAAGTTCAAAAGCAGTTTTGTCTCCTGGGGAAAATCAGTGCAGAGACATAACAGAGGTCCTCAGAACTGGAGTGAAGTGCGAAACACTGTCAAGCTGGACACAAGTATTATTAATTTGCTGTGATGCCTCCAGCAGTTCCAATATCCCGACTGGTAGTATCAGTCAGAATAATGGGTATATTTGCACCCTATCGTTATTTACTGAATTGGAGACAGGAAACCTGAGCTGATACGAGGCAGAAAAAATTTGGAGCTTGTGAAAATTAAACTGGAGATAATTGGATTATTGATGGAAATTACCAAATAAGTACTGAATAGCAACAGATCATTGTGACTGGCTTAAAGAGAAGAGAGCCATAGTGCCTGTGCAGTAATGACAGCTAAAAAAAAAAAAATCACACAAGAACAATCTTGTCCAAAGTTCAAGTCTTATAATATAAGTAGCTAATTTTCCAAAGGCAGGATGTCCGCTGAAGAGTAAGGAGGAAGAGGTTTGAATTCTTGATATGTTTGAGAGAAAAGCTGAGGCAGGGAGAAGAGAGAGAAGAGCTGCCCATAAACATGATCATCCATTTCAGACCTGCCCAGCAGTGCAGGGACATTAATGCCAGCAACAGCTTTTGCTGGATGTTCATGTGAATACACCCACACAGGATGTGAAAGTTTATGGTGATGTGATTACAGACTCACATCTTTCATATAACATCTGTGATGAGAAAATGGTCAGGTCAAGCTCCTGCTAGTATTCTTCCCAAAAGAGTAGAAAATAGCATCTTAATATATGATCAGAGATCATGGTGTTTCTCGTACATTTTCAGCTAGGAACTGTTTAGCTGTTTTAGATTATATCTATAGGTGGGTGAAACTATTACCCTTTACTCAAAAGCCACATTTGAAAGTCCCCTTTTCATGACCTTTTAGACTTTTTTAGCTTCACTAGCATGAATACTGAATACGCAACAGTTATGGTCTTTTAAATACCGTACGATTATGATCACATACAGTGAGTAACTAATGCACAAACAGAAAAAAAAAATTGATGAAAAATAAAACAGCCTCATAATCTCTCATTATTTTATTCCTGTAACATGGAAATAGACAAGTTACAGACAACTTTGACTGATGTTGTATTTTATTTAAGTTGTTCTCTTTATTTCATTCAATGGACTGTGATTTTTTTCCATCACCTTCATTTCTGACAAATCTGCTACTATTTACTCTTAGAATTGCATATTTCCTTCCCTTCCCTTCCTTCTTTCTTTCTTTCCTTCTTTCTTTCTAATGAAAAAAGTTGATGAAAAGTTGGCTAAAATGTAATTCTGTAAAGATACTGTAGGAACTACATGTACTAAACCCAACTGTTTGTTTTATTTCTGTAGGGACACAGTTATTCGTGTGCAAAGAGTACACAGTTACTGAAACTTTGAGCATAGGAAAGATGGGTAATTTTAAGTAGGTCACTTAGGACTACATCTTCCCTGCACTTAACTAACTGTTGTTTGACAGAGGAAGGACCCCTATTAACTAATATCTTTGTAATATGAAAGAAAGTGAAAATATCTTGTGGAGAAAGAAAGTGGTTTGTCTCTGTAGGAAGTTAATTTTAAAAAGCCATTCTTGGTTAACTGGCAACCTCAGAACTGATTCCTTCAGAATAATGTAAATAGCTATTCCATTTTGCATTCCATTGCTAACCAGAAAACTTTCAATTATGAACAATAGATTTAGTAATTAAAATTAGTAAAGGAGGACTAATTAGTAATTAGTAGCATGTCTACTAGTTTAGTAAAATGTTACTAAAATTAGTAATAGAGAACGTACTCTAGTAACAGAGGACATGTTACTAATAACATTGTATTATTTTTATCCTTTACAGATTTTTATAAACAATGAGTGGCATGACTCAGTCAGTGGTAAAAAATTTGCAGTCTATAACCCTGCAACTGAAGAGAAAATCTGTGATATTGAAGAAGGTGACAAGGTGAGGTCTCTTTTATCTTTTTAACTTAAAAGTAGGAAGACATCTTTCTTTGCTCATGAATCATACTTCCTTGGGTGGAGATATAACCATTTTTTCCTAGGTTCTACAGGCATAAAATTAATGTTTTATGTAAAATATAAAACCGATTTACATGTAGGACCTTACACATCTGAAGAAAATTATGAAGAAAACTGTGAGATCTATTGATCAGTGCATTTTGTCATATTACTGTCATTTTAGCTATTTTTTCACCTGTCTTTCTAAAGTAGTAATGTAATCTATACATAACACATGTAAGGCATTTCATTACCAAAAGTGGACAAACCATAGTGTTTTCCTACATATGCAAGTCTGAGAAAAAGTTAATGGGAACATTACTATCCACATTTTCAGTTGTAAATTTGTGTCTTCTCACTACTGTCCCCTTCAACAAGGTATTTTTCCAAAAAGATTATTGGAACATAGTGCCTCTAAAAATGAACGCTGCCTGATTGCACATTGAACTAACATATTTGGGAAGAGAGCTAAAAATATTGTTGACAGCTGTAAGCAACCATTCATTCTGGCATATATGAAATTTCATAGTGCAAAATTAAAGATAAACACAGCCTCACAGAATCACAGAATGCTTAAGGTTGGAAGGGACCTCTAGAAATCGTCTAGTCCAACCCCCCTGCTCCAGCAGGGACACCCAGAGCACGTGGCACAGGGCAGCATCCAGGCAGGTTTGGAAGATCTCCAGAGAAGGAGACTCCACAGCCTCTCTGCGCAGCCTGTTCCAGCGCTCTGTCACGCTCACAGTAAAAAAATTCCTTCCTCATATGGAGATGGAACTTCCTGTGTTTCAGTTCGTACCTATTACCCCTTGTCCTGTCACTGGCCACCACCGAGAAGAGTTTGGCGCCATCCTCTTTACATTCCCCCCTCAGCTAGGTTTCTCAGAAACTCTCAGGGCGACATAGAATCACAGAATCATAGAATGCTTAGGGTTGGAAGGGACCTCTAGAGATCATCTAGTCCAAATCCCCTGCATATGCAGGGTCACCTAGAGCACGTGGCACAGGACTGCATCCAAGCGGGTTTTGAAGATCTCCAGAGAAGGAGACTCCACAACCTCTCTGGGCAGCCTGTTCCAGTGCTCTGTCACGCTCACTGTTAAGAAACTTTTCCTTAAGTTCCTGTGGAACTTTTGGTGCTTCAGTTTCCGGCCCTTTCCTCTAGTCCTATCAGTGGCCACCACTGAGAAGAGACGAGCACCATCTTCTGCACTCCCTCCCTTGATGTACTTATATACACTGATTAGATCCCCTCTCAGCCTTCTCTTTTCCAGGCTGAACAGGTCCAGCTCCCTCAGCCTCTCCTCATAGGGCAGATGTTCCAGGCCCCTGATCATCTTCGTAGCCCTGCACTGGACTCTCTCCAGCAGCTCCACATCCCTCTTATACTGTGGAGCCCAGAACTGGACACAATACCCCAGATGCGGCCTCACCAGGGCTGAGTAGAGGGGCAGGATCACCTCCCTCGAATGTTCCACATGAATGTTCCTAACTAAGAGATGGTCCCACACCTTGATCAATACAGATAAACATACTTTAATCAAGGCTGTAATGAAAAGCTAAACACTCAAATAAGCAGCTATGTATTTTCATAATTATAGGTAAATTTCATTTGAAAAGTGTTTGCTTAGTGGTACTATATAATTTAAATGCATTTTATCAAGAAAGGTTTCATTGTTTAAAAAGAACAGACACTGCAACTTAAACAGTTTCAAAACTGATGACCAAAGACATTTTCTGGATAAACTCTGAGAAAGTAAGTCTGAGAAGAGAGTGTTCTTTTTCTAGTTGACAGCTATAAAAACTGCTAGCTTGACTTGATAATAATATTGGTTTTATAATTAATGTTTTTGTTCATGCAAATATTTATTTGCTTTTCTATACTTTCCCACCATGGATAAATTGTCATGTCCAGAAGCCAGAAAATGTGCTCATATTTCTCACAAAATGACACTCAATTTGTTTTCAATTGGGCTCTTTTTTGACCAAGAAATCTGCATACTGAGAAGGATTTATTTAAAGAATCTGTTTTATATTTAGCAGCAAAATGGTTTAATGGTAAACCTCTTCTTAACCGTGAGAACTATTATGAAGTCTATAAGCACTACATCTACTTTACCAGTTTACTGAGAAAATTTATTGCTAATACAAAAAAGTCTCTTTCACAATATTCTAATTTCATGTAAGAAGATTTTCCCTGAAATATTTTTTTTGAGTAATTCAACTTTCACTGCCCCAACTGAATCTCAATTACTTGATACTATAATTTCATCATGGATCTTCTGATAAACTTTGGCCCAAATCCTATCTGTCAACAGAGATTATGCATGCTGTCAGTATTAAGAAAGTCATAATGAAGACTTTTTAAAAAACTTTCTGTTCTTCAGAAGATGAATAAAAAAGTGCATAAATCTGTCTTTCTATAACCTCAAATATCTGCAAGTGAATCTTGAAATGTCTCATTCTTGATTTTCTTTAGTTCTTGCTATCTTTGTCTAGAGATCGGTCTCACCAAGACTGTTTCAGACTCTTTCTGCCTTCAGACAAGGACTTGTTAAGCATGTTGTTAAATACTGAGTTGTATCACGCTAGCATCATATCTGTTTTTCATGTAAAATATTACCCCTTCTACCTTTTCTCAGTTCAGTCTTTGAAAATCAAATTACACTGCAAATCAGATTGCCTTGATATTTGATCATCCTTAAATTAAATTACTCATGACCTGCAACTGTTCACTTAACATTCAGGACTCTTGCAGCTTTCATTCTTTACAAGCAATCTAACAACTCGTTAAATAAAGAGATAATACTGTTCGACACACAGGTTTCCTTTCTCTCCAATAATTTTGCAAACTAATGTGTAATGACAACCGCTATTAACTAAATTGCCAAGTGAAATGTACAAATCTAGTAAATTACGCAGTCATTGTGAACTTAATATTCTAGAGCCTATTCTTTAGATAATGAGCCAAGAGATTTTAGGAATTTAATTTGTGTGTACAATAGAGGTGACAAAAGGCGGTACACTGCCTTGCAGTGGTATTTAAAAAAAACAAGTGGAGATTACAAAGCATAGACACATATGTGGGTGGGAACTGTTTTCCTTTCAGGTTGATGACTCTTTCAAGCTACATTCACTAATCCTCTAGGCTTCTGCTAATAATAAAGGAGGGCTACACTTAGTTAACAAATAGTCAATAGGATGTAAAGTAAAAAAATCTATAGAAATATATTAAAATGTCTAGCTCTGCAAGGCATTATCAGTCTCAATTCTGTCAGTGTAGATTTATATATAAAATTTAATTTTATATAGTTGAAGAAAAATTCTTTGCTTACTTTAGGTTCACAGCATTTAATTAATTTTAAATATTTTTCCTTGATTTTTCATTATTCCTACCTGTACAGAAAGAAAATGTGACAGTATTCACAAAAGTATAACTTCTCAGCTTGTTCTTTCTTTCACTACTTATAAATGGCAAATGTTACAGGCCAAGTTACACTCACAAGCTGTTATATTGAAAATCTTTAGAATATTGACAATGGTTAAGTATAAGAAAAAAAAAAGTAAGTTGAAAATAATTGTTATGTCTGGACCACAGATAAGTGATAAGTTATTTGATGAAACTCTGAGAGTTCAAAAGACTAGCAATCCTTAATCTGGTTGGTTTCATAAGTGACTGGAAAGAACTACTGTATAATAATGAATAAGCTGATGGATCCGTCGGATCCATCCTTTCCCAGATTTCCTGCCTTTACAAGCAAAAAAAGTTCTGGAGGATCTCCTGCCTTTCAGATATGTGCTGGCGTGGGATTTTCCAAGGCAAGATAAGCAGCTTTTTTTTCTTCCTTAGGAAGAATTAATTATTGGTTATCAACATCAGTTAAAAGTGGTAGTAATGATTCACATTTAAAAACAATGGACTTAGTCAAATTTGATGACTTAGTCCATCTTGACAGTGATTTACATAGAGGGGACTCCAGCAACCAGCAATACAAAAAAGTTCCAAAGAAATCCTTTAAAGAATGCACACAAATAGAAATCTTGAATTCATGAGTATATGTCTATATATAAGTTTTGTTGCTACTCCTTCAATAATTCCAATTGACACCTGGAACTGAATGAAAAATTCTGGAATAGTAACACAAATTATCTGTTGGAAGAAGGAACTGGGGTGGAGGTAAAATTCCTATCCTTATCAGCTTCTGTGCCATGAATATATCTGCCCTTTTTTTTTTTTTTTTCCTTTAAATTTGCTTTAACATGTAATAAAAGACTAGAATAAACCTCTTATTTTGTTTCACTAGGAAAACTTTACAAGATTTAAAAAATACAGAAAGTTTCGAAGTATTGAAAGATATTTTTTCAGGAGATTTTTAGTTGAATTTTATGTCCTGCAGAACCCTCACATACAAAAAAGTTTCAAATAATTTATTATATGTTTCTTCAGTATAGCAAAAGTAAAGTAAAAAATATAAATTGTGTTATAGAAACATTCATAGTCTAAAAAGTTAACTTGCTTAATGCAAGGACGATGTTCAAAATGCTTAGACCCAGCATTTTAAACCTGGTCATCTAGTTAATTTCTCACATTACTTTAAATACTTATTTTCCTTAATGTCTTCAAATGCAAATGCAAATCCCAATAATAAAATCGTGTTCATGTTACAAAGCATTTTAAGCAATAGATTTTTCTAAACTAGTCTTCATCACACCGGTAGATATTTTTAGATTATTTTGCGTTTCTAAAAATTTCTTTGTATGTGAAAGAATTTAAATTGCATGAGCAATGCTGCTTATAGGTACATCCCCAATTATGGATATTAAAAGGTGGACGGATTTGAAAAAATAAACCTAAAAATAACGTTCTTTAATATGTTTTTATTTTAGGAGCTTTGAGCACCCATCTGTTTCTCATACAACTTCACGTTGCTGAAATGGCAGCACAAATCTTTAAAAGGAAAAGAAAAATATGCATCTAGTTTACTACTACAAATTTATTATACTGATTTTGATTAGATTATAATTTTTTTCAGTGGGATGATTGTCTCTTTATTATTCTGCAAAATATTTTGCATGATTAAGAACTAGGCGACAAAATCAATCATTGATCATAAAAGTTTCTCTCTTTTGCCTACAGGCAGATGTAGACAAGGCTGTTCAAGCAGCCAGAAAGGCTTTTGAACTTGGTTCACCCTGGCGAACGATGGATGCTTCAGAACGAGGAAGGCTCTTGAATAAACTAGCTGATTTAATTGAAAGAGACAGGCTAATTCTTGCAGTAAGTATAATATGTGAACAAAGAGGGAAAAAAAAAAGAAAAAGTGCCCTAAATTTTAAAAAAAGAAGGTATCAACAAGGGTAACATGCTACTCCTTGGGAAATCAGGCACTCTCAGTACTTGGTTTTGCTCTGTATTGCAAATGGATCTCATTAAAAGAGCTTTCAGTCTGGTTCCCTAGGCTTCCAAATCAACAAAGTACTTAAATATTTGATCAGCTTTAAGAGAATGCTTAAGCCCCCAACAATCAATGCAGTTTTAACTGTTAATTGTTAAAGACACATTAACATTCAACATGGGCTTAATGCTTGGCAAAATCAAGACCTGACTCAAGAGCCAAATCTCAGCTTTGGACCTTGGCTCAAAGGTCTTAAACTTACAGAAGAAACAAGTCAGCACTAGAAAAAATCTTGAATTCATGACATACATACGTACATATATATATATGTTTGTTTTATTGCTACTCCTTCAGTAATTCCAGTTTGCACCTGAATGAATGAAAAAATTCAGAATCAAAAGTAACACAAATTATCTGTTAGAAGAAGGAACACTGGGGTGGAGGTAATTTTCCTATCCTTGTCAGCTCCTGTCTGCTGGCACATCCATTTTACAACTCTTAACAGCAGCACCACTTGCTATCCGTGCACAAATATAGCAATATTTAAAGTAGAAATTCACTAGTTGTTTGGTAAACTGTTCTATCTTGCATGTTTTAAACATGCAAATTTGATGCCGTTATTGAGATGACTTTTTTTCTATTTCAAGCACCTTCTGTCTTGACAACAATGCTCTCTATGAACAGAGTCAAAAATTTAAGAAACATAAAGGCCTTTGAACATTCAGGATTATCACTTTGACTAACTTAATCACAATTAAAAGTATTTAGCCGTTTGCCGCCAACAGCACCAACAATAAGCTAGTAAAACTTAAATCTACAAAATACATAAATTCTGCAAAATAATCTATTGTCTATAATTTCCTTCTGATTCAAACCCACAGATACTTGCATTGGAATTGAGGTTATTTCCTCCAAAATTCAAAGTTTGCAACCATTAGCTTTACACTTTTTTTCCTAAATTATTGCTGCCCATTTGATCTGACATGATAATTAAGCTTCTTAGGAGAAAACTGAGGTGGCTATCCTCATGTCTTTAATAATTAGGCATATTGGAACTGAGAGAGATTAAATTTTAAGGGAGTTGCACTTTTGGTAGAAAAAAAGTATACTTGCTTGTCAGCTAAATATGTCATAAGCTGGTATTTTCTTCCTTGTCACACATACTGCATTTGAAAAGAGGACAGAGGAATAATCTTTCTTCCTCAAGGAAGAAAGTAGTCAGTTTTTGTTCTTATTTGTCATTTTTATAGTAGCAAAGTCCTGCCATCTGAGTCCTATCCCTGGTTTCTATTTTACTGACTTTGTTTTTATTTCTCACACCTTCAGTACTTAATACTTATTGGCTACTTTTCCCTTTTAGATAAGATGTGTTTGAATGAAGTACTTTCCAGAATGAAGTCCTTTCCAGACTTTCAGAGTTAGCCAAAGAGATTTACTCCACTCACAGACAATCCAACAAACTTCAGAGCCAATGGAGACAGAATAAAAATCAACACTGTAACCCCTAGAGACCAAGCCTGACCCCCAAACTTCATTGAAAAAACATTTTCACAAGTTTGTTCACCTGGCCAATATTAAAAATATTACATTTTGTTAATTCGTACAATGATAAGATGCCTCTCCCAAAAGCCTCAGAGGCTGAACAGTCTTGTAGGTAGACTACAGGAAGACCAAATATAAGTAGAGTTTTCAAAGATTTTTGTTTCTAAGGTTTCACTGTGTTGTTCAAAGTTCATAAGTCTAGGGCCATAGAAAAAATTTCTCCTATGGCCAAAGAGAATGAAAACAATCGGATTACCTGGATTTACCACCTTGAGTGGCAAGGGTATATTTCATTTGATTTGATTTTGGTTCCTTGCTACTGAAAACCATCAAGCATTGCTGGCGTCTCCATTTGATCTCTTCTTTTCCTGCAGTCCCTTTCACTTAACCAAAATTATGGACAATTCAGAGAATATTTAAGTCAGGACAGGATCTTTGCAATATCAGACTATAGGCTCAGCTGAAACATTAAGAAGCCTTAGCTATACGAAATACTAAACTTCAAAAGAAAGTAACTTTCCAATATTTGAGTAGGTCTCGGAACTACAAGTGGGGATTTTCTTGTCAAGCATCCTCACAGCCTTGTCCACAAAACTGAATGTCTCCAGTGCTTCTGTGCTTGGAAAATATGGAACAAAACTGAATGAAAAAGATATAGATGGATATTTGATGATTATTATTCTACTGGTTAATGTTTAAAATATATTGAAAGATGGCTTCATATTGTCTAGTTAGTTCACTTAATTATAAGCTAACCAATAAGAAGAGTATCTTCTTATAAATGTTTATTTTTCATGCTATCTTACACTCCCTTAAAGTTTATTGATGGCTCAGTTCTTTCCTCTTCTCATTTAGAAACTCAAGGTTTATTCTGGAATAAGTAATGCTTTGGGTCTTCTTGTTTACCACTTATGCATTCATCAGGCACCCTTGATAATTAAAAGCCACAGCAACTTAAATGTGATAGTCCTTGCAGGAAGCTACTATCTGCCTTAGATGTCAGAGCAAAAAGCGCATAGAGTGATGGTGGCCAATCATTTTATTTGTACTTGTAGCATATTTAGATTAAATCAGATAAGTTTCTCTGATTCATCTGGGAAAAATTTAATGTTTTCAGGACCTCTTATCATTTCAACTGTACCATGACCAAATTATATGCATAGATTGCTGATAGTAAACCTTTAAGAAAATATCCCATTTGTAAGGAAGTTGCCCACCTGGATTTTTTCAAAAGTTAACCCTTCTTTAGAGGAGAATTAATGTTTCAGATTATTGTAGCAAAGACGAAGTACTGAACAACTGAAAGTCAAATGATGAATTACTGATGTAAGAATCAATATTATAATTAAGAATCAATAATATCAATATTTGATATTGACATCTCAATTATTGTTTTCTGCAGACAATGGAAACTATTGATGGTGGAAAACTGTTTTCCACTGCCTACCTAATGGATTTAGGTGCCTGTGTTAAGTCATTGCGCTACTGTGCAGGATGGGCTGATAAAAACCATGGTCGTACTATACCAATGGGTAAGTAATTTTGAGAAAACAAAATACAAAACTGAAGCCATATGATCATTTTTTAAGAAAAAAAAATCTTTCTAAAAATGGTGCCATGAAAAAAGATATTAAAAGTAGAATATTTTTGACAGATTTAAGTATATATTAACTGAAGTTATCATATTGTTCTTTTTACATATTTAATAAAATTATTCAGATTTATTTATTTTATAGATACACCTCTAATAAGTGATGACAAGAAAGGTGTTAACCTGCGGTTAGGAAGCTCTAATAGATCCCTTCTGCCTAGCAAAGTAAAGCTTATATGATGGTATAATACTGTAAGCCAGGTATTTGATCCTTAACGATAAGATTAGCATAAATAATATTTGATTCACTTATCAGATAATGTATTACGAAGAGTTCAACAGATAGAAATGAAGGAACGTTCCCTTATTTTGCTGAAATTCCTTTCTGTTCCCTTTTCCCATTAAATAGCTCTATGAAAACATTGTGTCTAACTGTCTTCTCTCGGGAAGTAAAAGAAAAAAAAAAGAATGGTAATAAAGAAGGAATTAAGAAAAACTACAGTGATAAATACTTCCAACTTTTTGCAACACACAGATCCCTAGACTAGGCTTAATGGAACACATGTTCATTTGAAACAAAGAGACTTAATGGATTTGATTTAAGCTAAGATCTAATATTAAAAAATGTCTGATATGTATCTAGGATTGCGAGTGGCTTTTTAAAAAGCACTTTCCAAAAAGAAGTTGATAGAAGGAAAAAGAAACAAAGAATGCTCATTGGTGAACGTGCATACCATATTGAGTATCAGAGTTATCATTGCAGCAAGTCAGTCAGATTGACAGAATCAAACCTTGAAGCTATGAGGAAAGTAGAGATTGAATCCAGATGTGTTTTTGGTTGTTGTTGCATAGTTAAAATTTTGAAAATGTCACTTATAAGTAAAAATAGTATGTTATGCAGCTAAGATTGGAATCCAATTTTATCTTCTTTCTTATTTAACTGTTTCTCCCAAGTGTTTTGTCTCAATGGGTGATTTATTTCTCTCCCTCTAGATGGAAACTTTTTTACATTTACAAGACACGAGCCCGTTGGTGTTTGTGGCCAAATTATTCCTGTAAGTTGGAGGCATTTATCAAATCAAATATTCCTATTGTAAATAGACTTGTTTTTGAAATTTTGTCCATGCAAATGGATGTATGAAACATTACCAGTCAGAACTTCTCTGGTTTTATAAATTAGTGACTATCTTGAGTATTCCACAAAATCTGTTAAGTGACATTTAAAAAAATGCTCACCTGTCTACCTTTGCTTCTCTCTTCCCTATATACATGAAATAAAATGTATATATCTCAAAAGATTGACATATAGAGGCAGGTAAATGTTCCACTGGAACTGAAAAATTTAGGAATAAACTTATAGGCAAGGTGAATATTTACAGTGTTCAAGCAACATACGATTTTTGGGGGATGGAATGTCTCCAATTCTGTTTTGTACAGCACCTAGACCACTGAAATCTCTTTTTTTAATGACTAAAAGTCATACATCTTGTTGATGGTACAAGTAGCAACACAAAGAATGCATCCGATCATCTTGATGATTCTGAGTTCTCAAGCTCCCATTTGACAGTTAAAATTCTCAGATTTACTGGATCTAACTGGAGTCAAAAGGACTGCCTGAGTCTGAGCACCTAGAACCCTGAGCAACTCAACTCTGAGATTCTTTGGTAAGGTCTGTACAGGTTTGATGGGTTCCTATGAGAATAACTCTTATTTTTTATAGTTATATTACACATTCCTAATCCACCTGCCACTGTGTACATGGTAGGGTGTGGGCAGGGTGACACGACCTGTTTGACACCCTACCAGTTTTTGAAATAGTCAGCTTGTCCACCAGGTCTGCTTATACCTGTGGTTCCCACGTGTGTTCCCAATGTCTTTCAGTTGATCTTTGGAGATTCCACCTCTCCTTAGACCACTACATGTGTTTTGAGGTCATCACTGGAATGGAGGCTCCAGGAGAGCTGCTATTCTGGGTTCCCTTGTAAGTCAGGCAGGAGTTGTTTCAAGTAAAGCACTCTGAGCCAAGATATGCTAATGAACTAGACACATTAGATATAGTGATTTTTAAGTAAAATTGTCAGCTGTTAGTGCAAGCATTGGCTGCCCTTATAAAATATTCAAGGATTTCTAAGTGTATCTGTCTTTACTCTCCATTGAAACAGGAATCCATCAGATTGGAGGTTTTTTTATATAAATAAAATCTTGGAGGATTATGTGTTGAATGTTGCAAAACACTTCAACTAGCTCTGCTTTTCTTTTCCGCTTGCATAACTCTCCTTCACTCAAGAAGACTTAGGAAACGCTGTACTTTGTGCTAGTTTGTGCTTTTGTTATTTTGGTGGGGAGGAGGGTTGGAATGAGTTAAGGAAAGAGAGAGAGCAGTTGCATGTATTTCTTCAAGCTTTTCTCGCATGATAGGTAAATACAAACAGCCTTTTACCCTTTTCCCTTAGATATAGACAGTCTGCCTCCAGCAGTGAAGCTCGTGGGTTCAGCACTTCCAAAGCCACTATTGCTATTCTTAAAGGGGCAAAAATAACCAGGTTGTGCCCCTACCACACATGGTTGAACATGGGGCAAAGAAGTCTTCCATTCTGCAGCCTGGCTGGGCTCACTGCAACAGAGACTGAAATACCCAGGGCAAGGGGGCAGAGGCAATATTAGAAATGATTACCTTATATTCCTTCAAAGGGTGAATTGTGGATGGATGTGATCATTTAAGAAAAAAGATAGGAAAACTCCCAACTTCACCACTAATCCAGCAAGTTTTTGTCAAACTTTGTTAGAGGCATGCTTTTACTGTGTCCTGA
Source organism: Tinamus guttatus (assembly GCF_059628265.1). Lineage (NCBI taxonomy): Eukaryota > Metazoa > Chordata > Aves > Tinamiformes > Tinamidae > Tinamus > Tinamus guttatus. The sequence goes on from NW_028289316.1 coordinate 25,006, forward strand.
GCTTTTAACTAAGCCTTCAGATCCCCTGGACTCATACACACCAAAATCGCTGTCTTCGTATAACACTGTGTGCTAGTTGCTTTTTCAAAATATCTTCACACTGAAAAGAGTTCAACAAAGAGTTCAGCCACCCGGTTGACAATTCATGTTATTATTGCAGAAAAAAAGCAAAGGCAATTTGGCGATGTGTTAGAAACAAGATACACCTTCTCATCTGTCTTTCAGTGGAACTTCCCATTGGTTATGTTTGTCTGGAAGATCGGCCCTGCCCTTTGTTGTGGAAACACAGTGGTTGTCAAACCAGCAGAACAAACTCCACTGAGTGCCCTTTACATGGGATCCTTAATTAAAGAGGTAAGTCGGTAACAGCCGAGTTTTTGCACTTCTCAGAAATGTAAGAGAATACCTTGGCTGAAATGCCACAAAGGTAATATAAGCCTGGCTGCCCTGTGCAAGTACTTCACATTGCGTGTCTAGCCTTGCACCGTGGAACTCGCCTTACTGTAAAGCAGTGAAGCAAAACCAGAGCAAAAGCATGGGCATTTTTCAGCCTAGTCCCAACAGAAAAAAAAAAAAAAAAAAAAAAAAAACCACAATAACAGTTTAGTAAGCTCCATTCCTTGGCAAACTTATGTGTATTACAAAAGTACCATACCTTTTAAAGTCAAAAGCAAACAAGGACTCAACAAAAGGGTTTTTAGAGATGGGTGGCAGCGACTTTATTAGTATAGTTGGGACTAGTATAGAAAGGGACTTGTTTGTACATCTAATTATTATTATTATTATGCTAACTGAACAGACATTTCATCCTTATGAGTTAATGATTAGCAGAGCTCTAAAACTAAACTGCTCTGCTGTTGCCAGTCTCATGAAATCCCTTAAACTATGCAGCTGCTGCCAAACTCATGACCTCCCTTCACACAGGATCTGGGAGAAATACACACCTCGTGCTTCTGACTGCAGGGAGGAAGGTACTTTCCCCATGGCTCCAAAGCAATCTTGATTATTGTGCCCAGCCCACCAAACAACCAGAGAATATCAGTGAAATAATTTATCTAGCCTGCCTCCCAAAAACGTCAATAAACAAAAGTTCCTGTGTTTGAGGAGTTGGTGTGAATGTCAATAACTGCAAGCTCGGTGACCTTCCAAAGTGCTAATGGCAATGACTTAGCACATTTCTGCATGCTGAAATCCTCCCAAGCAGTGATTCCCCAGGGAGAACTGACTGACTGCACCCTGGTAGTTGGCACAAAGTAAGGGAGATGAAATGAGTTTTATGAAGAAATAAGATCCTGCTGTTAATGAATTACACATGAGTTGTTAGAAAATATTGAGGAGGAAGGGATGGCTTTTAAAAATATTCAGAGCTATCTGAATATGGGCAAATAATTTTAACCAGTATAAAAAGTTTATTTCTGCAGAAAAGCAAATTTACATGGAAGATGATTACTCAGGTCTGTCATGAGTCTCATATAACTGCCTGAAAGGAGTGCTACTAACTGTGAATGTAGTCAAGATTGCATTCAGACTGAGGATTTTAGACAGTGATAATGACTGGTGTGACACTACAGCAAAAGATAAGAGATAATCCATATTTTTCCTCTTCAGTGGTCAGCTGAATGAGAAATTTAAATATATCAGTGTTAAATGTCTTTAGTAGAATATCTAGCAAACTTTGTGCGACTTTAATTAAAAACAAATATTTAGCTCATCAGTTGACTTAAGATTTATTTACCAAAATCTAGCTGAGTTTTTGTTTACATCTGAATTATGCAAATACAGTGGGAGCCTAAATCCTTGCTAGAGATCAAAAATCTAATGATCACCTCAGTAGGTTTTTTTAGAGTTCCGTTGAAACTAACTGGTGAGCTAATTTAATTTTATACTTCCAAAGTTTCTGGATGAGAAAATAAATATAGTCATGGCTGGTAATCCATAGTATCCTTGTTAGCAGACCTGTGAAACTCCTTTGATATAGATAATAGTTTTTTCTACTAACACAGAAAACAAATGTCTAAACTGAGTAGGTGTGACTTTTTCCCACCTCTCCCCTCCATACACACTGCATGGAGGATATCTTCGTCATTTTTCTCAAGAAACTATTTGTCCAGATTAGACAAAGTACACTGCTAAGGAAATGCAAAGAAATTAATTGTTTCATCAATTCTGGGTAATTATTGATCTGAACTATTAAACGAGCATAAAACGACAGATGGAGTGAATCAGAGCATAAACCTCTGAGCAACTACAGTTGCTAGAACAGAATATCCATAATACAGGATATTATTTATGAAATATATATATATATATAATTCATTCAGTGATAATATAGGAGATATGTATTTTTGGCCCTGTAACTCTGTGCTGGCTCTCCTCCTAAGTGTCATAAGATCCTACAGATGCTTTATAATTGGGGAGATAATCCAGCTGCACTTCACATATTCAGGAGAATTTGGGATAATAGAAGAAAAATAGCTTATTTTTGTCTATGAATGGAGCATATCTAATCCAGAATTATTAGGAAACCATGGGTTTTATTTGTCCCATAGGAAGAGCATCTTTAAAAAGAAACTTTGCAAGTTACTAGAGGTGCAAATATGCCAGGTAACCACCCTTTCCATCAGTGTTAGTCAGATCCGTCTTCTTTTGTACTGTTAGTTGTCATGCTGCACATTTCAAACAAATTCCGTAAGTGGAAACATAGCCATTTAATTTGGAATTCTACTTCCATCATTTTTCATAATAGAATTTCAGATTCATATTATTAATAGAATTAATAATCATTAATTAAATAATCTAATCTCTTACTAAAAAAATAAGTATCATCTAACTTGAAGAACAATGATCAGAAGTCAACAGGCAAATAGAATGATTTGAACAGTTTTAAGGAACAGACAGGAAACTAAATAATCTTTTTCTTTACACATCAGACTGAAGGAGAAAAGAAAAAAAAATGTGCTTGTCGGCCCTGGAAATGGCACTGAAAAAAAAATAGAAAGTTCATTTTAAAAGGCAAATTCGATGGCCTAAAAAATAAGGGTGGCAAAAAAAAATATGAAAAATGTTTTGGATGCTATAGTTGAGACTAACTTTATGTTGGGAACAAGATCATTGGAGAAATGAAAAGAGAAATAAGACAGTATGAGACATTTTTACAATCATTATTACTTCCTCAACTTCATGGTTTTCTCTTTTTCCATTCAGGCTGGATTTCCACCTGGAGTTGTGAACATTGTGCCAGGCTTTGGACCCACTGCAGGAGCAGCAATTTCTCATCACATGGATGTAGACAAAGTGGCTTTCACAGGCTCTACAGAGGTATTATAATGAACGCAAGAAAGCCTAAGCAGGAACTCTGCCCCTCTGATTCTCAGTAATGATTTAATGTCTAACTTGTTCTGTGTAACTATTTTAACTTTTTTCTTTAGTTGGCTGCTGGTTTGTTAAACAAAGTCTGTTTAATGATTTGTTGGTTATTACTAACTTCAAATATATTTAAACAATGTTTGTATTGCAGGAAAGTCCTTCAGACAAAAGCACTCCATAAGATACAACTGATTCTAGTACACCAATGTTATTTTAAGTTTTGTCTTTTAAAAAAGAAAACATTTTCCTAATTTTTTCAGTTTTCTTCTCATATAAAAATGGTTATTTTTACAAATGTAAAAGTGAAACAAGTTATGCTCTATTCAAATTTAATAAAAACATGATGGCAGGTACTTCCAGAAATCTAATTTCTAATCCTAGTTAGATTATGACATTCGATATTTGAATAACACTGATTTTCATTTTCATGGCCTTGGAAGTGTATTTCAATCTGTATGAGCTTAACGTAAAGGAGGGTCACTGCTAATTTTTCCTACCCTTCTTTTTAAAGAGCATGATTCATAGGATTAAATATTTCTCGATGTAGACATTATATAACTATACACTATTCACTTAATGCAGAGCATTATTCTATACTGCATGCATGCTATGTAGAAGAGTTGCCAGCTGGTCTGGATATAGACTCTAAAGATAAATACTACTGCTTCATGCCAAGGGTCAGTACACACGGAGTGCAAGTTATATTTATTCTCAGAAACCCTCTTTGCTAAAGTTGTGGGAAAAGAAAACAACTCAAAAGTGTAAGCACTGAGAAATATAGCACAGGTTTTCCCAATATACATCAACAGCTAAAATCCATAGTGCTCCCAAGGAATCTCATTACCTCCAATGGCATATGGAAGAGCCAAGGAATATCTGGAGACTGTGTTGACAACTCTCTCCATCTGACTGAGCAATATAGCTGCCAGAAAAGAAGGAGAGGTGTCCCCAAAACCTGGAAGGCAAGCACAGGGAAGAAACTATGGCAATTTTGATACACACTGGTCACGGCAGAAGTGAGCACACTTACCCCTCATAAGTGAAGTACATATTGTGTTTATTCCAGGACAATGAATAGCAAAAGGTTCTTTTAATTATATCATCAGTGCAAAGAAACAGGAGAGTTGCCCAGGTCTTCCCCTTTCCTTTAGATCTCTCAGACCTCTTTTTCGGTGATGAGGGAAAAAGAGTAGGTCATGCAGGCAGTGTATCTCTATTTTCTCTCATGCACTTTGTGGATCAAAGGGTTTAGCCAAGAGAAACGTCATAAAGAAACGTCAACCTAATGGAAGAAATTTACAGAGCAAAAAAGTGTCTAGATTACAGATGTGGGAAAATAGAGTAGTGGTACCAAACAAACACCAAATATCTTTTAGTACGAGAATGTCCAAAGGAAAATTGTGTTAGGAAGCACTCCTGGCTTGTGATTGGCATCCTGGCTCCTCACTTCCAAATTTACTCTCTCTTATGTTTGTTTGTTTGGTTGGTTTGGTTTGTTTCTAAGGTTACTGCGACAGTGGACAATTGCAAACCATGAGGAATTCAGAAAATTATTCTCTGATGTCATAATAAATTTCTGATATGAAATTGTCCTGTCTTTTAGGTTGGCAAGCTAATCAAAGAAGCAGCAGGAAAGACTAATCTGAAGAGAGTTACGCTGGAACTTGGAGGGAAAAGTCCTGTGGTGATATTTGCGGATGCAGACTGTTAGTAGTGTTTTTATTTTATAAACTGAATATATTTGCAAGTCCTACATTTTTTTTTTATGTGTTGAAAAATAGTCTTTATATGACTAAAATGGGGGTAATCATTTCTTTTCTAGTAACACTACTTATTTTTAACTTAGATTACCAATAGACATAGGTAGCCCAGTGAGTCATGGGAACTCCTAACAGTATGGCAGTACTCACTGTAATTATTTATCATTCCAATTCAGTGTGAAGTTAGGAAAAAAAAAAAGATGGATATTATATAGGTATATTAACTTTCTAGCTGAATATTCCTTTTAATACTGTTGATAGAGCAAATAATGTTGAATCAGTATTTTATGTTATTGTGAGCTATTCTTCATGAGAGTAACTTTGCACATTAGTAAAAAGATGAATATTTGTGTTTTAAAGGGCCAAAAAGGGAAATAGAGTGGCATCACAGAGGGTGATTGATCTTACCAGCATATACAAATATCTTAAGGGAGAGTGTCAGGAGGATGGGGCCAAACTCTTTTCAGGGGTGACTAGCAACAGGCAAGTTCACAAGAGGACAAGTTCACAAACTGAAACACAGAAAATTCTGTTGAAATTTGACTGTAAGTGTGACTGAGCACTGGAACAGGTTGCCTAGAGTGGCTGTCTTCTTCTCTAGAGATATTCCAAATGGCCTGGGTGCAATCCTATGCAATGTGCTCTGGGTGACCCTGCTTGTGCAGGAGGTTTGGACTAAATGATCTTTCCATGTCCCTTCCAACCTTAACCGTTCTGTGATTCTGTGATAAAGAACTTGCGATATGAACATTCAAGCTTATGATAAACTCTATTTCTTTGCAGTGGATGCCGCTGTGGAGATTGCACACATTGGTCTGTTCTACCACCAGGGTCAGTGCTGTATTGCAGCATCTAGGGTTTTTGTGGAAGAGCCTATTTACGATGAGTTTGTTCGCCGAAGCATTGAACGAGCAAAGAAGTACACCCTTGGGAATCCTCTGTTGCCTGGGGTACAGCAAGGCCCTCAAGTAAGTTATCTATCTTACCTGTTCCTAACAAAATTTGAATAAGACATCACAGTTTAGTTGACTTATAAATTTGCTTTTGTAGTAGTGTTATGGCTAAGTACGATTGTATAGTGGTTAGCCTGGAGGACCAAAAGGAAAAAAGAGTTCTAGTCATTATTGCCACCATCACAGGCCTACTCTTTTACAGTTCATAGCCATATAGCCATCATAGACCATCCTCTTTTATAGTTCTCTTTTTTTATGGGGACAATAGTACAGAACTTAAAACACCTTGAGAAGGCACAGCTATCACAAGTGAAAAAGTGCAAGTTCAATTACCTGTATCAGTGTTTGCTAAAGATATTATATTCAAATAGTACCACTGTAAGTGGGCAACTTGAAGAAATTAAAGCTGGTAGTGTCTATTCCCCTTTTCCAAGGTGCTAAATTTTCTGCTTATGGGACTCTCAATTTTAGAGTATTACAAAATTTGCACTCATCATTTTGTATTTTTTGCTGTCTCTGTTAAAACATTATGCCAAGAGCTACACCATTAAATGAATGTAAGTATGCAGCATTAGAAAGCATTCCTATCACAGGTCCGTGGATTACATCTTTTTTTTTAATTAGTTTTTATTTATAGTCTTATTCATATATCAGTTTGTATTACAGGATGTACATTTTCTTGGCAGAATTATTATGTACTCATTTGACCCTTATAGAACAAAGGATCTGTATCAGAGAGTAAGCAAAAGCTGGAAAGGGGGAAAAACTCTGAAAAAATCTTTTTTTTTCCGTAGCAAGGTACTTTTGTCTCCACTCATCTTCCAATCCGATTTTAGTGGCCAATTGTAACCACGCAGTTTAGATTCACTTCTGCGGTAATTATTGTAAATACATCTCCTTGTCTTTAACTCCCCTGCGCTTTACCTACTTCTATCCTGAGTCAGGTGTATCACTGCATCCTCTTGCCATAGAGTCCCCTCAAAATCCATACTTTCCCTCTCTGAAACATGCAACACCTACCTTTGTATCATGTTGTGCAGTGGGCACCGAGGGAGAGCCAAAGGTCTTGTTGGAATTAACAGAAACAATATATATATGTGAATGCACACATTATTAAGAAAATAATGGCAATAATAACAACAATGAGGAAGTTGACAATAAAATGAGCTGTATCATCTGGATGTTTTCTTTTCTCCATGATGTTTATGGACAACAGGTCACCAGGGTAGCAGAAATTTAAGTCTTCAGTGTGCAATGAGGCAATTGTTTGAAAGCATAATGACAAAGGGAGTGCAGGGAACTAAGACTCACATTCTCATAAATATCTTTAAAATATATTTTTTATGACTACAGTACTACTTGCTCCTTATGCTGAAATGGCAAAAGACAGTAAGATGCACATGATCCATTGCTGAATGTTGTAGCAGGGAAGCAGCTTCTGTGCAAGAGCAACTGTTGAGCTAGAAGTAATCTCAACAGTCTTCATGAGCCAGTGCTTGAAGTGTTGAACTTGGGATGAATAAGTAAAGAACAATGAAATTGTGAAAATGACCTCTAACAAGCAAGATTTATCATTGTTTTTTTCTCTTGAAATAAATGTTACCTTGTACAAAATTCCCTGTGTGCATAAAGCAATGAAGCGCTGATGTGAAGAGGGGAGGAGAGGAAAGGAAAAGTGCTGAATTTCTACGTCCAGTTTAGAACTTTCCAGGGAGTTATAGCAATTTTTCCAGTTATCTCTTTTCCAGAAAGGGATTGGAGGAATGCAAGACTTTTTGTATGACCACCTTAAACTCCTTTCCCACGTAAACACCAAATGTTCTGCTATAACACAGAGCCAAAATGAAAATGGCATAAGTTGTATTTGTCAGTGAGGGACAGGAGTTGGCTTCCACCAATAAGCAATCTTCCATCTATGTTTTTCAGGCTCAAATGTATGAATCTTTATTCTGCTAACATGTTGAATGAACTGGAAGAAGAAAAGAATTTGAGTTATATTATGTCATTGTTGCTTTTTAACTTTCTTTAAACAGTTTAGGAAACCAACAGGGTCAATGTATTGGCCCTAGAGAAGTGTGGAAGAATCCTACTGGCTGCATCAAGCTCTCTGTTATAACCAGAGAATCAAAACTAGCAATGCTCATTTTAATGAAGAATTTGTAGTTAGCATAAGTAATTAAGATGATTTGCCCTTGCCCTTTCCCTTTCCCTTCCCCTTCCACTTTCCCCTTCCCCCTTCCCTTCCTTTTTTTTGTCATTCTTTTTTCCTTTTTTGTCTTTCTTTTTCTTTTCTTTTCTTCTTCCCCCCTTTTTTTTTCCCTTTCCTCTCCCCCCGCCCCTTTTTTTCCTTTCTCCTCTATTTCTTTTTTAGAGAAAACAGGATATCAGAAGAGCTGATTCTTTTATGCTTGAATTTCTGACTACTGAACCACCATAAAAAAAAAAAAAAAAGAAAAAGCTTCTAAAGTTTTGGAAGTTAAGGTAGCAATGCTTTTATGGCTCTCCAGCTGTTTCACTTAAACCATATAATTGAACAAAGCTAGAACATTGTTACAGTGCAGCTAATAGTTTTGAAAATAGATGTTACCAGTGTACGCTTCATCTCTGCAATATCTTTTCTTTTAGATTGATAACGAACAGTTTCAAAAAATCCTGGAACTAATTGAGAGTGGGAAAAAGGAAGGAGCCAAACTGGAATGTGGAGGAGGACCATGGGGAGACAAAGGTTACTTCATCCAGCCCACAGTGTTTTCTAATGTAACGGATGATATGCGCATTGCCAAAGAGGAGGTAAATAAATTCCTGGTAGTTTGTGCTTCCACTGAGATTGTCTGTTTAAAGGATTGTACAAGCTATCCATTTAGAAGGTCAAGAGGCTACAGAAAAATGTTCCCCATAAATCTGTCATTCTAGCCTGTTGCAGTTTAAAAGCCCTTTTTTGATTTCTTGAGCAGCAACGTGGAGGTGAGGGAGAGGCGAAGGAGAGTGGCCTGCCAACAAATGCTCCAGCTTAAGCTGATAGGAGATAAGAAATATTAAGGTTGGGACTACATCTCTCATACCAGAGCCATGGTAACATGTAAGAAAGAAACAAACCTTGAAAGGAAAACTTGGAAATTCATTGTCTCCCATACGGATCGATGCTCATGGGGGTTTTGACACAGCTCTGCAGTAAGAAGGTGTGATGAGAACAGAGTTTAACTGTGCATCCACAAATGTTTTGCTTGGTGGCAATGACAACAAAGCACAGTTTTACCTCCACAGACATTTTTTTTTCAGCAGTTTACAGATGCACCCACCCAATGCTGAAGGAGCCTTCACTAAGGGCACAATGCTCAGGCAGCAATCCTCAGCTGGAAGGGAAGAGAGAGGGTTAGGAGTGCAGAGCTGCTTTCCTTGAGAAAATTAATAATGCAGACAGAACCTCAAAGAACAATCCTGGCTACTGGCTTCCTCCCTCTATCTCTCCTTTTTTTTTTTTTTTTTTTTTTTTTTTTTTAACATTCATTTACCTTAATTTCAGTGTCTGCAATCGTTCTGTAATTGATGTCCATTAGGCTTCCACATACTAGATGGATATAGTACAAAGTCAGGTTGCACAGAGATATGTTTCTTCACAGATTTATTAGCTTCCTGTGCGTCAGCAGTATCATGACTGCTCCTCTAATGCTATTTCAAATCTATTGAATAATGAAACTATGGTTTCATTCATGAATTCAGGTTCTACCAATCACATGTTGACCTATGGAACTATGTTCAGTAGTTTCTAATTTATATAAATTAAATCCTGCAACTATAGTCAGAAACCTCTTTCTAGTAATATCATACAGAAAGTTGCTATGGTTTGTACCCGAAGGAACCTCACTTGATGTGTCAGTTGCCACCGTCCCCCCCTCATACTAGCACTGTGTGGTAGCACTGACATTTCTAACTGAAAGCATAGGATGAGGTAGCAAGAAAGCTGATTCTGAATGAGCATTTTCCTGTTTAGTACTTAACACCCAGAAGGAAACCATGATTGCTTTTTTACTTGGTGTATGTATCTGGTTGTGCAGTAACTTGCAGTGATAACAACTCTAATAAAAAGTTTATGAAAATGAGATACTTTTTCAATTAACTGTAGTTTAGAGAAGATACTCTGATTATTCTCTTCCAAGAAGCATAAACATAACTAAACAAAGGTAGAAATTAGGCCTATCTGAAAAAATAAATAAATATAAATTATTCAAAATAGTGAACTAATATTCATAATATTAATAATGATACTAATCCGCTTCTGAAACAGATATTTGGACCTGTTCAGCAAATCATGAAGTTTAAAACTGTAGATGAAGTTATCAGGAGGGCAAACAACACTACCTATGGCTTAGCAGCAGCAGTGTTTACCAAAGATGTCGATAAAGCACTGACATTTACATCTGCTCTTCAGGCTGGAACAGTATGGTAAGTAATGACTTAATTCTTCCTCCTTCAGATCTACAATAATTGGCAGAGATAGCTGTTTATACATCAATTCTTGGTCATATTCAAAAAAGTAGATTAATGTCATCCTCCTCTGTTTCTCGTCCTTTCCACATTTAATTTGATATAAAATAAATATTTCCTGCAAGTCTTCACATGATTCTCCTGTAAAATCATTCTGAGAAGTGAAAAGGACTTCCTTTAAAGAAAAGAAAGAAAAGGGAATCCAGTGAGGCTTTGTTTTCCACTTAGGATCATGGGAGTGCCCAGCACACTTTGAAGGGCTCACTTTTGTCCTACATAAAGAGAACCATTCTTTGAAAATCTTTGGCCATTAGCCTGGGCAAAATATCCTCCTGTGGTTAAAATGATAATTGGTAAATTGTGTCAGCAAGAAGTGTGGAACAAAAAATGGGAGTAGACCAGGCACAAGGCAGCAGGAGCAGATGCAGGGCAGGTACATGAGGCAGGAGAAGGAGTCAAAGAAGCTGCCAAAAGGCACTGGAGCAGAAAGAGGCTCCTCTCCTGCAGGGAGTCAGGAGGTGAAAGGCAGGGAGAAGCAAGAGTGAAAGCTCTGAGGAAGAGCAGACTGTGTGTCATGGATATTCCTGGCAAGAAGACCTGTATTTCCGTACACATATCATCGTGCATCAGACAGAGAACAGATGGTTTTACTTGAACCCCAAATGTGTCTCCCTTTTATATTAGATCTCAAGGAACTTGAAGCCAGCACAAATTCCTGCCCACTCGTGTGACCTAAGCAAACACGCTTTCTAAATCTCAGTTAATATTTTAACTCCTCTGTTGGTATTCTTTAATAAAGAAGAAGGTTTGAAAGAAAAATAAAAGTTTTATTTTTTAGTTTTATGTTAAAGCTAATCTACCTAGAAATCTTCAGCTACTGGAAAGACCTCTTTGCTGAAACTAGTAGAGTGATGAGAGTGGAAAAAAGTGTAAGATGTGAAAACAGAGAATCACTTATTTCCCTATGTTGCAAAACAGAAAAACCTTTTCAGCTAGTAAACAGAATGCTTATTCCAATAAAACTCTCCATAGAAATTTTCGGTCTGAAATTCCTTTAACAACAAGCCTACATGTTAATTTATTCCTGTCCTCAACAAAAATATAGAATATTTAAACCACCGAACAGCATTGAATAAAATTCCCTAAATATGGATAGAAATAATCCTGAATTTACTTATTGGAAGCACATCTGCAGAAGACTACGATTACTCTTTGGTTTGAAAGCTGATGCAGTAGCTAGGAAGACTTACCACAATTATCAGCAGAAAGATTAAATTGTCACTATGTTTGAAAACCCTTGATCAATAGTAACACCTGCTCATATCTAGTAGTAGAATATCTGATGATATTTTGTTCCTCTTAAGCTTGATCTACATGTATTTTTGAAATATGTATAGTCATATGTAGTTTTTGAATATCACCATAGGTGATACAATCAAAGGAATACTGTTTTTTTTTAAGCAGAAAATCATTTTCCTGTTCTTCCAGGGTTAATTGCTATAGTGCATTTTCTTCTCAATGTCCTTTTGGAGGATTTAAGATGTCCGGAAATGGACGAGAAATGTAAGTAAATACTTTTCTAAGTGTAGATTTACAAGAACTGCAACATGAAATTCCAGATTCCACTACTAATATTCATGAGCAGGATGCCCAGTTTGAGATCTTGTCTGGGTTATTAGTAACAATGACAAGGAGTAAGACTCTATAACAGCAGTAAGAAAATTATTTGCAGGCACGCATCCTTTCAAAATAACAGTTTTTAGTAGTTTGCATATGTATGTAAAATTGATCATTATGTTTATGCTGTGCAGGTTTTCAAATATATATAAAGAAAGTGTATTTTGCATGAAAGTGTATATGCAGTCATGCATGATTTGTCAAATCACCTGTAAGTGCTCAGTTTTTGAAATCATAAGACGTTCTTGCTCCAGTTTCAAAATCGTAGATTTAGAAAATAGTTAGTAGGTTGGTAGAGTTGCTACAACAATGCTTTAGCAATACCGTCTACCTTGGTTGGAAGTTATGACACAAATAGTCCTTTGAGTCCTTAAGCCTTTGGCCTTTTCTCAAATGAATAGTACAGAAGTATACACAACATGAATAGTAAACAAATTATTTTGAATACCTAAGATTTAATCCAATTTCAATTTGAATCATGTCTTGTTTTATCTACATTAATTCTGATCTTTATGTTAGCAAGCAGATCAAGTAATGTGTTATATAATGAAACATTGGAGATGTTATTTGTTTGTTACATAGCATTATGTCTTCTTGGTCTTTGGGTTTTTTTTTGGTTCTTGTTTTTTTGGGAGCATAAATCACAAGCAGACTTTTACTAAAGACTGTCAAATTAGTGAAAGTAGCTACTAAATTATTTTTACAGAAAAGAATACATATCTAAACTTTCCCTTTTGTTAATTCAAATGCAAAGAAATTTTATTGAATTCTGAATGTAGTTCAATAATACATGTGGAGGTGTAACACATGTGAGCTTTTTCTCATTTCTCTCTTTCTTTCTTTTTTTTTCTTTCTTTCTTTTTGAGAGAGAGAAAAGGCTAGGTTTTTCATGCTTGCCCATCACTGGACTCAATCTGCTCTTGGTGGCAATGTTCCCAGTGACATCAAAGGAAATAGAGTTATGCCAATGCTGAGGGCTTACAAAATGCCAGCATGAAAAAAGAAAAAGAAAGAAAGAAAGAAAGAAGTATATAATAATAATTAAGGTCATTACTATCAAGGACTGTTTTGCATTTGCTGAATGCCCAAAATTAGGAGATTATCAATTCTGAATTACTATCTTTTGCAGAAATACTTTTTGGATTTAGCTGCTGGAAATAACAAGAAAAAAAAATAGTATCATAATGATTAATATGGTCTACAACAATGCATTTTAAAGAAGTCAGACTTTCATGTATATGGTTTCTTTCTGATGTTTGGTGTATAATCACAAGTAGTGAACCAACAACAACAACAAAAAAAAAGGAGTAGAAGAAATAACTGTGAAGCAATTACATTGTAATAATCTGTAAGCCACTGTATCAAGGCATATCTAGAACTCCCTTAAATCCCAGAAGAAAACTCCCTAAATAATTCCTGGAATGATAATATCATTGTGAAGTAAACTTCTGAATGTTACCTATTAATAGTAAGCCTCTTCAAAACAGTATGAGAAGGAGATCATTAAACATTTTCCCACACCAGGCAGTCCTGAGAATAGATTTCTGTTTTGCATACCTATGTACTTAGTCAGATGACTGAGGGAATTGGGTAGCATTATACTGTAGCAACATATTGTTCTATATAAGAATCACTTATGTAATTTTTATGACCACATCACATACAAAACAATCACACAAGCAATTCCATCTTTTGAAGGTGGAGTCGTGCTAATTACATATAAGAGTTAAGATTTTTTTTACCATCTAAGAGATAATATAGTGGATTAATTATGACTCTTCATTTACTTGAGATAAACACCTGTTCTCTATCAGAAAACTGACAGTTGAGGAAGACCTTTGTAAAGGATTTGTTGAATGTAATTGTGGAGACTTGGTATGTCCTGGATTTGGTGGTCAAAAGCCCAATTTAGAAATGCACTAAATTGGTTAAACAGCATTCTTCTACATAGAAATGAAATTGCTCTCCCACTTTTCATGGGAAACAATTGCCTTTTCAAAAATCAACCAGCATCAATCTGACTATACAGACAACCTCAGAATATGCCTACATCTGGTCAGTTGTAGAGCACCACAGAAAATTCCATCCAGGACATAACTCATATAAAAAGCATTAGTCTAAGCGCTGTATTTGTTTCTCTTTTATCTAGGGGAGAATATTGCCTTCATGAATATACAGAAGTTAAGACTGTCACCATCAAAATCCCACAGAAAAACTCGTAAAGCTGTGCAAGGTGTTGAATTTAGCTCCTACAAATGCTAAATGACTCTGCAAATACCACCTGAATTCTGAGAAGTTTAATTCAAATTATTCATTAACTTTTTTGCTTTATGATTGTATAAGATATTTGCTTATATTAAAACAATATAAACAGTAATGTAGAAAATCAAAATATGATTAGCTGAGAGAGGACAAACTCAGTGTCTGGAACATGGCTAACTTTTTGAAACTCATATTAAAAAAGGGTTTTTTAATTATTATTTTCCTTGGAAGTTATCTGTAGTGCTACAAAAATGTCCCTTTTTCAGTACACTGTACATGTACAGCTTGATTTTGTGTGCTCTTTTGAATGATAGATGGAAAGCTTCTCTTTGCATTTTCTTTTCTTGTGGCCTTAACAAAAGCACTTACAAGCAACTAGCAGATAGATACTTTTCTGTGTCTTCAGAAAATCATAGATTTCTCCTAGGTGTATTTCTTAGAATGTTGAATGTATTCATCATATTAAGTACTACACAAATATAACCTGGATGATATTAAACAATATTAAAATTCACCTTAAAAACTCATATTGTTTCTTTTCTTAGCCTTCTCTATTAAACTGGTTTACTACTGGGTACAGTGTAGCACGTATTTTATACTCTCAAAGGGGCACTACTGTCTCCATAGTGTGTTTTGGTCATCAGAAGTATATTGTATTGCCTATAGGAGACTAAAATCCCTAATTTTTTGCCAGTATTTTAAATGGAAAAATATGAACGCAAACAAAGAACGCCCATCCATTTGCCAAGAGCCAGGACTGAGCTTTGTAATGATAAGTATATCATAAAGTCTTAATGATGACAAACGAGAAATAGAAGTGTGGCAGTGAAAGGAGGGAAGTGAAGGGGAGGGAAGGTACTCCTTTCTGATTTATAGTGTCTCAATTTTCCCTGTGTTCATATGCCTGCATGTCACTAATATGTACTCCTTAGTCCTTCCTCTCCTCCTTCTCTTCCTCCTCCTCTCAGTCCACTTGTTTCATTTGACCCTCTTCCTTCAGCATCACTTCTGCTCGGTCACTCTTACGGAGACCCTCTCCAGATATACATGTGTCAAGAGGACAGTAACTCTTTAAAATCCCTCCATCTGTGCAGCTCCTGTATTTTCATTATTCCTCTCCAAAGGCAGATTGCCATCAGCAACCACTGGATAATTTCTGGGGGAGTGGTGTCCAGGCACCAAGTAAACCAGGCACCACTGCCAACAGAGTCATATTTTTTCTAAAATTCACTGAAGTACAGAGCCACAACTCATGAAAGTATGTAGGTACATTAACTCTACATTTTAATGCATAGCGTTGAAAGGAAGATTTTGTTCATTTGGCATACATACTGTCAGTTTTTTTTTTTTTTTTTTTTTTTTTTAAGGAGATTACAACAAAACTCATATCAGGTTTTCATACCATGCCTCTTCTCTGCATATAAACAAGTTTTCTCTTTATGGAAGTTAAGAACTAGACATAGACCTTATGGCAGAGACCTCATCCCTTTGCAGGCATCCATATCATCAGAATTTAAGAGGTGACTCTTCCAAATCCCCCTGATTTGGCCTCCAAATGATTTCATAGCCATAGCTAGCAAACAAACCCAGTCCTCATCCTATGTCAAGAAATGTAACAAAGTCATAAAAGAGAGAAAAGAAGGAAGGCTGAATCAAAAATAGAAATGCTCTGGGTAATGTTTAGCATAGTTTATTCTAAAGACGAAAGTGTGCAGAAGAAATCACAGAAAACAAAATAATTACCAAAAAAAAAAATCCTGAAATAATAAGCTGTAAAAAAGAAGGAAAAAAAGCACAAAACAATTTGGAAGACTTTAAAAGCAGTAAAGGACAGTGCATTAGAGGAAATCTGGATACAATAAAAGATTAAACATTTAAAAGAAAATGCAAGGCAGTATGCAGAACAGGATTGGGGCTTTATAAATCTCTCATTCTCCTTCAAATTCTGCTCTTATTGTAGTCAAAAAGGAAGAGAAATAAGCCAAATTAGGGTAAGTATATGTTTGCATTATGGTTTGGATTAGGAGTGCACCTTTGAAGCGACTTTTCCAGTGGTCCCCACTTACTGAGCTTTGGTTCATATGATGACCAATCCTGGGACACAAACCACCTGCTCATTTTCAGTCCAGTGTCATCTTGACTGTGCATAGCATGGGCAGCAGGTCCTCACCATGCAGCTGGTCCTTCAAAAGCATAGGACTGCAATTCCAGCCCTCCTGGACTGTGCTACCTCCTACTATGAGCATAAACAAAGAGTGTCTTCAAATGTAACCCAAGGAATGGAGGCTGAAAAAAGTACATAAATGCAAGGGAATGCAGGAAGGACTGACACTGTCCTGGTATATTTGTATGTGTTATTATTTGCAATGTCTGAAATACTTTTATACTGTAGAAGTCTGATGATGTTCTTGATTTGTCAGTTTAAATATTTTAATCTGATCTATAGTGTAACACCTGTTAGTGACTTTAAGTTCTCGTCTATACAATAATTTTGAGTTAGAGGAGTATGTCCAATGTGTACTATGAGCAAGAGATGGAGAGCAAGAGAAAGCAAAGGCTACCATTCAGATAAGGTGGAAAACACAGATATTTCAACAGAGTCAAGCACAACTTTGGTTTAAACTGATGACAAGGTGAAGTCATTCCCAAGAGAGCCCAATGTAAAGAGATATACCTTTTGTCTTCTGCTTTGTTTAAAGATCTTAATATGTGCCTGTTTGCCTAAAGTATTTCAGATGTGTTTGAAGGAGGCACGCCAAAGTTTCAATAAATGAGCCTAGCTCATTTTGTCTAACAAGAGCAACTCAGTTCACACTGTGGGACAAAGCATCCAACTAACTCAAAAGAATTTCAGAATGTAGCCACATTTTTTCCTCAACTGCTCAGTTACTAGCAGCATTGCAAGGCTGAACTTCTCTCACTAGTACATGCACTGTTGGTACTAACGCAATCTCCCACTGAATAAAAAAATTCTCAGAATTGATCCTTGCTAATGAGGTCTTTTACAATTAAAAGTGTTCTTAAGTTACTGCTGAAGACTTCATTTGTCTTCTGGAAGATCTTTCAAATAACCTTGTAGCTATGTCCGCAGATTGGTTGTGATTATTTAGTTTGGACAGCTTTAAATGAGGATTTATACACTTCAAATATTACGAAGGTAATTAAGGAGGCCATTTCTTTCCGGGGTTGCTCCTTTTATATGCCAAAGTAGCAGCAGCGAAATTTATTTACTAGGATGAAACATGAGAAGAGCAATAGTTGATCTCTGTGTAAACAGTGTTTATTATGTTAATGACATTGTGTTCAACATTTCACAGAGAATAAAAATTAACAAGGAAAGTGAAGTTGCTCCACTTGAAAGATGACTGCTATAGATAGCAGCAATCATAGACTATATGTTTTGTGTTTAGATTAAATTATGCTTCGCCAAGACACAGTAAATTCCTAGCAGCATTGAATGTCCTTTCTACATCTTTAACATTATTGAATGCATACCTCTAACTTTGAATAAAAGCTTCACTGAGGAGATATTTTTGTGGAGTTTTGGGAAAGTTACCTTTTCAGGCTATTTTAGACAGAATGAAAAAGAAAGTTCTGGAAATTTGGAGTCCTTAATGCCAATGGCCTACCATTACCTAGGCTGTCCCTCCCCCACATGCATACTATTTTTTATAAAGAGAGGGAAAACTGTTGAATGGTAATAGCAAGAAATAGCCTGAGGGACCCTCAGGAATTCTCATTCTCTCTCAAGAAAGAAAATTACTGATAATCCCAAGATGCCAGATATCCGGGTCTTAAGACAGACAAGAGAAGATATGGAAAAAATATTCAGAGCAAGAAAGGCATCTGGCTTGGATAAGGAGTGAAAATTCCCTGATGAAGTAGGTTTTAGTGAGGAATTTGAAAGATGTGAGATCTTGGCAGAGAGAAGGGGCTGGGGGGAGAAAAGGGGGGTAGTCCATCTGTGACACAAAAGATAACACAAAAGACAAGTGAAGGAGAAGGAGGGAGAAAGGAAAGGAGCAAGAGCAGAAGTGAAAGGAGTGAGACCATGAATGAAAGCAAAGCTGAGGATAACCTTGACACTATAAGACCTGAGTTCACATTAAGGTCTTTAATAGATGACTTTCCCTCCCACCTCCATGTTTGCTGTCAGGTTATATTTGTCCTGCCTGATGGTTCCTTCTCCCTCTTCTCATTCAAGTTATACTCCAATTTTCTTGGAGTTAAGGTTGTCTTCCATCTGTCCATCTACTGGAAACTGATGTTTAAATAACTCCTTATTAGAAAAAGTCCTCCTTAAAATAAAGCAGCAGAAGCAGAGTCTCTGAAAATTAGGGAGTAATAGTTTTCTGTGAACTTAGTGGGAGGCCTCAACAACTCTTCTCAAGGACTGAATTATAACCTGTGCTATGCAGAGAGAAAAACAGTGGCTTGATGAATATACTGCTCTGGAAACAAAAGTTAAAGATCTAGGAGCACAACATAAACTGACTCAGTCAAATAAAATGCTGCATAGTCTTGTAGGGAGAACATAAATCACTTGCATTAAAAATTGAACAGGCATAAAGGTTCAATAAACAAAACTGAGTATTGGGAGTGTTGGCTGTTGAAATGCCAGCTTGTGAAAGAGTCTTAAAAGGGCAGCAACAAAGATGACTCACACACAGTAATAATAAACTGGTCAAGCAAGAAAAGACCATAGCTGCTTTTGCACATTACCAGCAGGCATTGCACAAAGTCTAGAGAGAAGTGTAAATCAAAAGTCAGGAAGATTGTCATAGCTAGAGATAGAGTAGTAGAACAAAACATTTCTGAAAAAAAAATACTCTTATTAAGAGGATTTTAGATGCAAGCCCAGGGAGACTTGTTTATAATTTTAATTTACATTCCTTGTATTGCTTTTTATTAAAATGGAATGTAAGGTTATGACTGAATAATATTAGGTGTGCTTAATAGTTGTGAACAGTATGAACAGTTATGAATGCTCGGGACACCCAGAAGTAAGAAAGCTCCAAGCTTGAAGAGCAGTTTGATAGGCGAGTTTTCAAACAAACCACTGAGATTGGGCACCATCCTTTCGCTGTCAGCCATGAGTATCTCTGTTACAAAAAATTAAGAAGGTTTGATTATTTAATACGACTTCATAACTGCATGACAAATCCGGCTGTGGCATATAGACTCAAAATATTACCTTTGTATTATCATACCCTCCAGAATGACACTAGTAATATATTAATTTTATCTAACAGCTTCTAGTAGGAATCCAGGGACTCTAGTGACAAGGATTCTCCATTTGCACGTAATAATTTTTTGTTATATGTATTTACCATGCTTATCTCCATGACACATATCATTGGTGTCAGCAAGAATGAGACAGGCAAGATTTGAGGAAGATTTGAGATCGATTGCACTCGGAAAAGAGAAATCTCTGGCAAGCAAATAAGCCAACTCAGTTAGAACAGACAACACCATCCACAAAAGCCCTATTGAAGAACTGAGAGCGATTTTGTGTGAATATGAATGAAGAAATATCTCATATGAACATAGCCCCTAGAGTATAAATGTGTCCAGAGTATGGGCATTTAGACACATATTACAGAGTGCTTGTTATAGACAGAGTATTTTTTTAAGCATGGTGCTTATTAGATACTGGCTGCCACTCAGAGGATCCTTGATACTGCTTATCAGCTGTGCTGATGATATTCAGAGACCTAAGGTCCTATAGCCTTTTCCAGACCCAGAAATCCTCATAACAGAGCCCATGCAAGAAAATTCATACAAGTTATCTTATACCTTCATGAAAAATCCAGAAAGCATAAGTTTTCAATATTGTGTGTCAGAACTTGGACTGTAAAGCAGTTATGGACAAACCAGAGTGAAAAAAAAAACATGCCATTGCACACATTTGGATGATGAGTTAACACAAGAAAATCATAATCTGTCTCCAGATAATTCTCTGGGAGAGGAAGGAGATGAAGAAAAAGAGTAAATATTTCTTGCAATTTACTTGCTCAGTGTTAAAACACTGTTATTCAATAATCCTGTCCTAATGTTTTCTCCTAGTAGGAAATTGAAAGAGACTATAGTTCATCTATACCTTCTATGCCTACTGAGTTAAAACTCTCAAAAATAAAAGAACATATGATCATCATAAATTAAATGTAAGTACTTATTTTGAAAGTCTTGGGAAATTCAGTTGAATATGGGAGGCTTTGGACATAGGCAAAGTAAAGGTAGCAGAAAGTTACACCTCTGTGTATCTATGCCTCATGAAGGAGATTCAATCTGAAAAAAAAAAAAAAAAGGAGACATAAGCATTTATTGTAAAGCTGCTGGAGTTTTAGTGATTTCAGAACAGTCAAAAAACACCATGAGATGAAATGTTTTGTAAGACCAAAAGAATAAAGGGACGATTGTTTTGGGCTGCTCTGTGTCATCGTGCTGTCAGAATATGGTCATGAATGAGAAAGAGCAATTAAACTCAAAATAGAGCCAATTCCATCTCATAATAAATAAATAAATAAAAACACTTCTGTTAGCCTCCCCGTGTATCATCTACTGTATATGGAGTAAAGCAGTCATTGCTTCTGCTACCTCAGCCTCCTTCCATAGGTGCACATTTCCATGTAGAGTTTCATAATAAATAATTTTAAAATAATTGAGGGGATACCTCTGTGGATTTATTTACACAGACAATTAGTTAAAATGGTATAAAATTGATACAAAAGCAGTCCTCTATACAAAGAAATCTCTATTGAATTTAATAAACAGCATGTTTCATGTCATGTATTTTGCTGAGGTTGGGTTTCTTTATGCTTTTCTTTGGACTTCAGCAAACAGCAAATGGAAGCTAACAAATGGAGCCGTTAACACTAAGGAAAGATTAATCTCCATGAGGAAATATCTTAGGAACCTAAACCTTATAATCAACAAAGCAAGCTCTCTTCAGGGTGTGTGTTTGATTCACAGAATGCTTCTTCACCATGGGCTGTGTCACTGTACTCCTCTTCAGAATTGCCTTAATTGCCTTTAACAAAGAAAAAATGTCTATGCGTTAGGCTATTCATTGGTACAAGACTAGTCATGCCTTACTACATGTTATTTTTTCTCAAGAACTGCCTGCAGTCGTTTTCTGTATGTACCAGACAGCACTAAGCAAGGGAACCCTTGCAAAACTGTTAATATTTTATTTGCCTTTTTTCCTTGCTTTGGTAAATATATAGTCTGAATTGTTAACCTCCACTACCTAATTCACTGCTAAGAATTCACTGCTGTATGTAGCTTTATGGATGGTGGAGATAATTTTTAAAATTCATTTAGCCAAGTGACTTATTAGGATAAGTTGTATTTATTGCATAAGTAACACTTATTTTACTTTGTCTTGTTCTGATTTTTGATGTAACCATTCTGCTTACAAAAGACTAAATTTAAGTGTGAAAGTGCAAGTGATATACAAATATGAGTTTACATGTAAGCCATTGTATCATAGAATACATTTATAAAACAGAACACAATGTCAGAATTTTATTTCGTAGAAGGGCATTATGAAAATTAAAAACTTTAGCATATTGGACAGTTAGGGAGAAAAATGATTGTGTGCTATACATGTCTTCTTGCCCACACCAATAAAGCTGTCCAAATGAAGGACATAGCAACTTCACTCTCTGCTTCTGTGCCCATTTCCCTAGCACAAAATGGAGGAGCTGGGTGAGGCAGTTTGACTCAAACTTTTTGTGGTTGGGGCCAGTGTATAAATATTGCAGCTGCAGAGGACACCTCATTGAGAGTTCCTTCTTGTCATATAAAGAGCTGTGTGGGAGAAATCACCTCTATTTTAGATCAGTCACCAGCTGACAGCCTGAAATTTTCTATAACCACCACATCTAGCAGAAACGGATTATCTAGCATCCAACACTTTTAACTGTTAAATCAAGCACTCTTCAGTGGTTGTGCTGGCACTGACCTGTGGATGACAGAGAACAGTCTGGAGGATCTGTAGTCTCTACAGTCTCTACAAATGTTTCAGCTTTATTCACATAGAGATAACTTAAACTGTAGATTTCTCTCTGTGTCATCCCTTGTGTCTATCTATGTCTATCCCTCTTTGACAGGTCTGGATATCCATGTGATTCTACACAGTCAGCAGAAGAACGAGTTATCCACCATGCTCTGCTTTATCATTCAAGACTGCTTGTGTGACTTTGCTGCTTTAGCTTCCAAAAGCATGTTTTATCTGAAAGCTGCATTTTAGCTCTTTAATTTTTAAACAAACCAAACGGACATCTTTAAAATTACTTTTCTCTCAAATACACCATAGAATAAATTATTTTGAAGGTGAGACTTTTAATAATGGCATTCAACCAGGGAAATGTATAACAAATATGAAGACAGAAAAAAAAAAGCATACCAGTTGAGAAAACCCAGAAACAAGTTAAATATTTAAAACTAAAATTCTTATTGTATAAATAAGACATTACACGATTAAACAGAAAATATCTGTTTACTTTTTAGTCATTCTGGTCTCTGTGAGAAAATTTGCTGCTCACCGATGCACAAGTCTGTGGGTCTGTGTGTCAGTGGTTGTACGCACATGGACCATTACCACTTAGTAAAATACATACTGCTATGGTCAAATCTTGTTCGTAATAAGCACATAAAGGAAGAGGGATTTCTTGAATAAGACGAACAGGATTTACCCATTTTATCTCCCCAAACATTTATGGCCTTGAACAGCAAAACTGGGGGAAAAAAAGAGGCGCATCAAAGATATAAATTATGAATCTTACTGAGAAAGGAGAAAATATATGCTATATGTTTTGTATATGTAAGGATGAATTTCTGGTGGCATTGTTTTGAAATGTCAGTAAGTCAAACATACCATCTTCTTCTTCTAATTTATCAACTGTCTTCCAGATGGTCCAGTTCCAAGCCCTTGTAGAACTTCTCTATATACTTATATTTCTTTAAAGAAAACATATACTTGGAGGCTGCAGTTCAGTGTATAGGTTGATAAGTTTGCAAGTTATTGCTGACAAGTTAAAAAAAAATACAGAGACATCAAATTCAGCAGTGTGGACAAAACTGGAGGTTTCAAGGTTAAGACTAGCCTTGAAAGAAATGCAAGTACACAATGCACAAAACCCACAGTAGAACATTCAAACTTATATAATATATACAGTGTTGTTATCTAGTATCAGTTAGGCAGACTTACGAAAAAGCTGGTTTAAACCCTCTGTTGCTATGTTAGAGTTGCTTATTTATTTTTAAGATATGTCTAAGTTTTTTGCATTCTTTTCTGGTTTTTGTCAGTATCTGAGAAATAGCTGTGTAACACTGGAGTCATCCACAGTTAACTTGCTAATGGGCAGCATGGCATTCAGCTCAATCTTTGACATAGATATTAACGTGAATTTCAAGAAGGCAGCGAACAATGAAGGCAGCAATCTCTGAAATATGATTGTACAGCTGTGACACTTGTAACAGATTGGCCTTGATTTGCCCGGTAAACACATTTTTTTCCTCTGCCATAATGCAATGCCAACACTTGTTCAGCAAAATTATATCAATACATGAAAAAAATATAATCTGTCACAAGAATATCTGCAGGAGGATTTATATAAAAGAAATCCTCCTAGCCTTTAGGAGATGATGACACAATATTAATTAAAACTTACTTTGTCTGTCAGTGAAATAAAAAATATACGAACAGGAAGCAGCTTTTCAGCTCCTGCCACTAGGAATGCTCCTAGTCCAGTAAGGTGTACAGAGCTCTCAGAAGCAGAGCAGGTACAGTCAAGTACTTTGGAAAGAAATCTACAAAAACTTGCATATTGAACACCATGTCTCACTGCCAATTGCCACAAAATAGTTGATAGAATTGTGGCAGCTAAACATAGAACATACAAGATTTGCACATCTGCAGGGAATAACTGCTGTAGTCACTGGGCTCCAGGGCTCACTGGGCTTGCCCTCTGGTCTGAAGTCTCACTCACTGCCAAGTGGAATCAGGGAAACACAGAAAGTGCCAATTTCAGAGCCCCCTTCTGTGTTTCCTGCAGAGAGAAAACAAGCTGGGCAAACCTTACTCAGATACCAGGTTGGAAAATGGTGCCATGCTTAACAAAATCTTCCCACCAGCAGGGCTCTAGGACAGAAAAATGTAACTGTTAGCCTGACCTTCCATATTGTGTTGGCCATCTGAAAGTTTCAAGCTTAGACCAGGTGGGGTGTAAGCCTGGACATGAGTTACTCCCAGCAAAGCTTGTGCTTGGTACAGTCAAGTGTTAAGCAGGTTTGCGCATGACCTAGTACACATCTATGTGCCAAGGTATCATTTGCTGTAGAAAGATATATTCTTAGAAATTGCTGATAATACCAAACAGAGCATTAGGAAAGTAATTTTTTAATTATAAAGTTTTGAATGCATGCAATGAAAATGAAAGCTAAAAGTCTACGCTCTTCTGCAGATTCACCTACTGCTCCTCTGTCTTGTATCTCTCAGACAGTAGTGTGGCAGTTAGATACAGGAAATTTATTCACTATTTGCCCACCTTGCAAAAAGGTCTCAACCAAATTGCTTCAGATAGCCATGTATTTGCTGAGACTTACCCCAGCAAGAGAAGCAAAACTATGTGGACAGTTCTGAGCAGAAGAACTTCTTGCAGCCTTGCAAGGCATGTAAGTAAAGTTCATCACATGGGCAAATTTGGTACCTTCACTTGAAACACAGGAAGAGGGATCCTACTATAGTCCTTTGGCATGTCATAAAATATCAAGGATCTTCACCACGTAATAAACTACTGCTATCACAGAACACAGTAAAGAAAATTATTCTTATAACATTCTTTTTGTCCTTCCCAGAAATTAACTTTCCTCATTTCTTGCTATATCGTTTTAGTTTAGTCTCTGACTCTTAGGAGAACAGAAAGCATTTGTTCTACATTGCAAAGTGGCATCTAGAGTTTAGACAATGTTTGTCTTCTCTGAAGTAGTGCTGCTGGGGGTATTATATGTTGTGGTATAAGTATTTGCTGTAGTTACTTGAAATATGAAGCAGGGATTATATATGCCCTGTTGCTCTCCATGGGAGCTGGCTGCACCTCTGCCTTATATTGCATTGAAAGTAAGATTCATCCCACACCTTAATACTTATCTTTTGTGTTTGGGAAGGTAAAGGTATGGTCTGATCAGTTCTGGTGTGGAGAAATGACAGCATTTACCTACATCTTCCTGTGATGGATTTCTCAGACTTTGAACATGTCTTGTACTCTATGGACAATTTTGTGGAAAAGAGCATCTTTTGCCTTTGGTCACAGCTCTTAAAAAAATGTAATTTTCTCTTCAGTCCAATATCTGCATGTGATCTCTGTTTTCTGTCATATTTGGGCTACTAGAGGTGCTCAGTGAGATGTAAAACTGCTGATTTCTTTGCAGTGCTCTATTCATAATCTATAAGGTTATAATCTATAAGCTTACAGTTTGTCATAAATCCCCGCTTCACAAAACTGTCTTTTGAATTATTTTGAACATGATTTATTGTCTGAATAGTGACACGTATCTATGGACTGATCCTTCAAAATGTAAAATCCTGCTGCATTGGTCAGTTACTTTAGAAGAGACACTTTGGCCAAATAGTATTATTTTGTCTTCCCAGGCAGTGTAAGGTTTCTGACATGAAAGCTCACTTTGATAAGCTTGTTTTTGTCAGTGTTTTTATCAGAAATTGTCCACGAATATTACATTGCCATATTTCAAATGAGAGAATAAATGGAATATTTTGACCTGCACTATACTTGTTGGTCGACTCAGCAGCGTTGTTTTTGAAAATAGAGACCAGCAAACTTATTCCCAAGTGATAATACTTCCATTTATTATATCTGAGATTCACATAAACTTTGTACTTCTTTTCATCAAATTTTCCCATGAGATATTTCACATAATCTTTCAAATTCTTTGTTTGCAGACATTTTAAGAGAGTGACAGTACAGCAAAGCTTATGCTATTGGTGTCATTCCAAAACATCACATCAGCAAACTTCTGTCTTTCCTGTTCATTCCTATTGAGCTGAAGCCATACAAGAATCAGTAAGCTTTTCAGTGAGTTCAGTCAGCTTTTAAAAGATTTTTTTTATTATTCTTTCCTAATGCAACTACACACATAGGCACATAGAAATATGTTATGTTGTTGTGACCTCTGCTGGAGGAAAAAATCAAGACACATGCCTTTTTTTTTCTCTCTGAGACAAGAGAAAAGGAAAACAAAACAAAAACAAAACAGAACTTTACTGTAAGCTTTACAAGTATTTCTTCTGATGTCTAGAATAATAGATAGATAAATTCATATCTGATGACACATACCAAACTGAAGTTGTTGGTTGGAGTACTCATACACCTAGATGCTCAGTTTACTAGTAACTTTCATCAAAGATCCCCATCAGATTTGGACCAGTTCCACACTGGGAGCCACACAGATAGAACATAAAAAGCCTGCACTATTCCAAAGAACAATCAGAAAGTCTGACAAGGAAAAATAGCTGGAAAGGAAGCAGACAGGCAGTAAAGACAGTAGTAATAAATATATAATTTTTTTTCCAAGAGTGAATTTTAGCATCATTTTTATTTATTAAAGTGGGAATACAACTCTAAGAGATGTTTCTGAGGTAAATGAACCTGGCTATTTATTAAGTTGATGCTTAAATGCTGGATAATGAGTTGCTTAAATGCTGGATGATGAGTTATGTATTACTAACAGAGTGGATAACAATATATAGATACATAGAGTGGATAGGGAAGCTCTCAGCCTAGTCCTGATGTAACAAGGAAGAAGAACAAGCATCACGATTTCTGGAGGAGAGGCTAAAGGTTAAACGAAGACAAAGACAAAGAAGAAACTGGGGTAAAACTTCATCAAGTTCAAACAGTGACAAATAAATCGTGATGCATTTATCTTTGTATACTTAAAACCAAAGACCTACTGAGATAAATTCTCTCCTAAGACACTTTGAAATACAGAGTACAAAAGAGGTTGAATCAATCTAATTTCATTTAGTTTTAAGGCATCTTCTGATAAATAAAGAGGACATAGGTGGGATAAAGAGATACTAAGTGCCCTGAAGAAAATATTGGAGTCATGTAGGAGACAACATATAATCTACAAAAGAAAATCCATCCAGTCTGAGTTGCACAGGTAAATGCAGTCCCTGTGCAGTCTCCCTGTGTTTAACGGGTGGCTTTTTGGGGGATGATCTGCAGAACCGCAGATTGGGAGTTAGCTCAGGATCTCCTCTGCACTGGTGCCTGGAGGCACCATCCTGCATCAGCCATGCAGGGAAACAGCTTCTGCCACGGGAAGGTTTCTCAAACCACATGAGGTCTGAGAAGGAGAAATAGGAAATTACTTTGGAAGTGGTTTGGTTCTTAGAGAGCACCTGGATGTACAGTGTGAGCCCGGGGGAACATGAAGGCGCCCTCCCTGCCATTGCATGGGACAATGGCAAGGCAGGAAAGCTCTCTCCATGTGGCAAGGAGACATACAGCACTGATGAAGAAATCCTGAAATGAACAATACGAAATTCCTCTTGGCTTTTCCTTATATTATTTACTAAGTTAACATTCTGCGGATAGGGTAGAAAACAGCTACTTCCTAGTCAGCACGTTTTGATGCTGCTTTCCCTAAGTGCTCAGATGACTCAAGGCAGTGTTTGGGTTTGGAAGGCAGGTACCATGAGCCAGAAAGCGGATGCAGCAGTACCCCCCAGCTCTGCTATGGACCACTTGGAACAGGGGGCACAGCTGGGAACCAGCATACTGTCACCAAAGCACACCTAAGTGATAGTTACCCTAGAAGCCCCTGGGAGATACCCCTGAAGTGGCAGGGGAAGCCGTAAGAGGCTTTGTTTTCCTTGCTGTAACTGATGTCATATTTTCTATCCCATTATTGTTTTTATTTTTCATCCTTAGTCTTGCCTGGTAATGAAAGTAAACCATGTTATTTAAGCAGCCAGCAGGCACTCAGCTCTGCCAAAATCTGCTATTTGCAGCAGTGTGTCACCATACCGCCAGAGTATCTCACTTCAAATGTGTGTTCTGCCGCTCTCCTGTGCGTGGGGGAAAAACAGAGATTGGCCTTCCCTCCCACTGCAAAGGTCGTCTGGGGACAGCAACAGCCAGGTGCCAAGAAGGCTGCCTCAGCAGAGAAAAGCTGTGAAAACACTGCTTATGATCTGAGACTACCTGTCTGTGTGATGCTAATCCGGCACACGAGAGCAGCAGTGGCACAGGCAGGGCCACCACTCTGCTCTTGCTACCTAGCTTAGAGGCTGTTCTCAAGGGAAACTGTTCATTAAAAGAAAAAAAAAGAGAAAAAAACCCACATATTTTAATCTGTTTGTAGCTGGAACCAATGCAAGGTCTACCAGTATGTGTGACCATACGCTGAAGGCGGCACATTATCATGACAAAGCGAGGACAAAGATATGCCTTTAGTTGAGATAGCATATTTTAGAGGCCTTCCGCATTAATTGTTTACAAGCAATAGCAAGACTTATAAACTGATTTAAAAATATACTGTGTGTTTTAAACACAATTCCTTCTAGTAAATTAATGTAGTGGTCACCCTTTTTAAAATTATCTGTTATGAAAGGTACCTGGGGCTATGGCTCTCTCTGTGGTGCACACATCACAGCAAATTTTAAAAAAAGAAGCAGAAAGGTATGTTCTTCCAAACTAAGGCACAACACTGATAGTACATTGCCTTCATCCTTCCTACAAAAAGATACAGAGGGAAGGAAAGATAAAGGTTTGAGAATATCACATTTAACTCCAACGTGTAAGAAAAGAGCCCCATATTGAATGTGCTTCACACTGCATGCTATAAGTACTGAAGTGTTACTTTTTATATGACTTTTATATATCAGTAAAAATAGTTAGATATTTGTATATCTTACTGGTGAGTTTTGGTGTCTTGCTGGAGATCTGGCCTTCATATTTCGAAAAATTCTAAAAAGTACTACTTTTTCCTATAACTGTTTTATTTTACTTATTTTTCTTTTTTCATGTTTTCCCTTCCTTTTTTTCTTTTTCTTCTTCATTTTGAATTGATAAACAGAAACATTTCCCTTATCAGAGTGCCAAGAAATGTTTTTAACTTGTCCCTTATTCATTTGACTCTCTTATGGGACAAGGCAAAAATAGCTTATAGTCTGTAGAGCCAATTGCTTACGATGAGCACAGGTAAACAGACCTCTGCAGTCAGAAAGTTCAAAGTGTTAAATTTGAACTGCAACATAAAATAACAGTTTTAGTGAATAATATTGTCTGCAAACTACTCTAAAAATTATGTAACTTGAACATCTGTAGTATAAGTGTTCTGTTTTCTGATTATAGACTATTGTTTTTTTGATATTTGGATATTGGATATTGTTTTTTTTTAATTGAATTCCAAGAGAGAAAAGATAATTTTCTCATTCTACTTTTATGGAAGTTATTCACAATGTTTAAAAAATCTGAAATGTTATAAGCTGTCCTCACAGTCAAGTATCATATAAGAAAAGAAGCAAAAGAGTGGTTGATGATAAAAAGGTACGTCAAAGCTATTTATATGATAACAGCAAACACATACCACGAATGGACTTAAGTTAAAAAAATTGACCATTTTTGAAAACGACAATCCTTTCTTGTGGAAATTCAAAATTAAATAAAGCTTTGTGAGGGTTTTGTTTGTTTGTTTGTTTTTTATGTAAGCACCTGTGATATTAACCGCATGGAATAGTACATAGAAATATACAGAACATTTTCCAAATATCAAGAACAAAAAATAAAATGTGTGCATACTTTTTAATATTATTTATTATTATTTTGCTAACACTTCAGCAGATGTAGTTCACAGCTTTCTGTGACTATGCACTGCAGCTGAGATGTTACATCTCAAGGGAAATAAAATATGTTTTTATGATGTGGCATATGAGCTCTGCTCTTCATGTTTTCGTGCTAAGCAGGATAAAAGATTCCTACCACTAATGTGTGGATCGCTATATCCTGGTGTTCCCCAGAGAAGCAGAAGACTGATATTTATCCTGCCTTGAGTTATTATTGTCATAGATAAATGCCTTTCAGTCTTTTAGAAGAAGCTTAAGTCTTTTAATAATGTCAATACAAGCAAATTTTCATGATGGGCTTTGAGACCAAAGAACAGCACAACTCTGTACTAATCTTAGGTGCTTCCAAGAGTCCAGTAGGATCTATAGCCTTCTTTTAAATACTTTTATCTGGATATACTTGCTGGCCAACTCATTCTTTAATTTAGGGAAATACTATATTTCATAGCTTTTTTATAATCATTGGGTATAAATGAACATGAGATAGTAATGAACTTCCCTGCAGGAGGCAAGGCTGTTGCTGTCACCATACTTCTATAAGCCCTTTTTTTGACCGTTCAGTGATTACAAAGAATTAATAGACAGGTTATGTGGCACAAACAGTTCAAAGCTCAGAGTGAACTCTCATCATCTCTTTCTTCAATAAAAGACAGACACAGAGCAGTTGTTACCTGCTTTAGAGCTTAATCTCCAGCCGCAATTTTAATAGCCTTTTTTTTATTCAGGGCACTAGGAACTGAAGCAAAAGACTCATCACGAGTGAAAACTGTATCTAATGTTCAAGTGAGCATTATACAAATTGTTTAACAGGGAAAGGTAGTCAAATAATTTATTGGATTTAAATCTCTTTCAACTTCACAGTTGCTCTAAATTTCCATGGATTTCCCAGCAGAATGTCTGTTATTTTCAGCTGCTGGCTACCACTAGAGGTACTTGAAAAAGATATGTTATATAAAGACCTGTTTTTCAGTCTCGTTGAATTTGATTATGGCCTGACTTTATTTTCATCCATGTGCATCCACTGCTTCTGAGACCATTTCAGAGTCTCTGTGCGTGATTTTGTCATTGAGTAAAAACATTTAATTCAGCTTCAAAATAAAGATGAGTGGGGGAAGGGGGATATGCACAATAACTATAATTTTGCAATAATTATTATAATTTTCGCACCTCACTGTGAAATTGAATTTTTGGCAGGAGTTTCAAAATATTTTGAAGGGCCCTTTGTGGCAATACACAAATATAGTGAAATGCACTTTTATTATGCAGAAAATTATATGAAATACTTAGTCAAATATTGAGAAGACAGCATTTATATTGTGCAGAGGATGCCATAGGATGTGGGAAGATGTTCTGGGACCATATTTTACTGAAAGTATATTGATAGTAGGCTCTGAGATATTCCCTGCACAATTTTCTGGTCTTAGCAGCACAGAAGAAAAAGATGATACATGTGTCACTGCTGAGTGCAAAATATATTCTGTCTCTATAAGCAAGATAATCAGGCATGATATGAATCATAGTAAGTATTATTCCTGCTGTCAAATTTGTTTGTTACTTGTTCAGCACTGCTTGGGACTCAAAAAAAGGCATAGATGGGTAGGTATGGGGATGAAGGTTGCGTAAGGTGCTTTCCTAAAGAAAGCAGAGAGAGAAAAGATTTGAACTGAAAGATTCAAAATACAAAAGCGATGGGGAAAGGCTAAATGGAAAGGAAATGTGAATTGAAATATGATCGTGCAGAATTATTGTAACAATCCTAAAACCAGTTTTGCCAAGAAAAAAAGAAGGCCTCCTTGAAGGTGGATTTAGTACAGAACATTAAATATTATAGTATTAGATCTTCTCTGCTGAATTTCTGCTATTTTATTAGTTGGATGGTAGACAATTAAGCAGAATGAAGGAAACACAGGCTCATGAAACACAGTGCTGAAAGATCTTTACTTAAAAGCATCCAGGAATATGAATATTTCATTTTCAGGCACAGTATTTTGATGCTGATCCCAGGACATGCACAACATCTAGTGTTATTGTTATTCATGTAAGGTATTACATGCTCATCAGTGTATATATAGATGCATTCTGAGAACACATTTGTTGGTGACAATCAATGCAACATATAGATCTAGCAGAAAGTTCTTCAGAATAATTTCAGCTGGTGTTTTTAATGTTTCTCTCCTACATTTGCTTCTGTAAAACAATCAAAGAGAACAGGATACGAAACCCATTAATAATGAAAAATCTTTCAATACCAACAGAAAATTTCCACTCCTAATAGAAAGAGGAATCATTATTAAAATCAGTGTACATGGCATAAAACTCCCTCTACATTTCCAAGAAGCAGTTTATACCTAAGCCAGTTTACAACTCCAATTTATTCCAACAACTTTGAAAAATGCAGTTCTATTTCATCTCCTCTTGAAGGATTATCAAGCTATAAAGCATCTCTGAAATCAGTTTATTCACCTACTCTATATATCAGGACGCAATCTGCAGTCTTGATTGGAAACTAGTTTTTTTTTCCTTTTTCTAAGAAATATATTGTGTTTCTCATCTAAAGTTTTCTCATTTTGAAATCTTTCTTCCAGGTTAGAAAAGATGAGCTAAAATTTCTATACAAATCAATGACAGATAAATCATAGCTCACACACCCAAAAATATTTATCTTAAAAACACGAATGAGACAAATCTTAGAGCACTGCGGCACTTGTTTAATCTTGGAATAACCAAAACTACTGTGTGTATTTTCTATAGATTTATGGACTAAAAACATGCACATTTTAAAAATTAATCTTTTTCAAAAAATATTTGAACATTCTACTTAACACACAGATTGAATTACTGCACTCTTTTCCATATATCTGAAATCCAAAGATACAGATCTTATCCAAGAAAGATGAAACAATATATGTTACACTTAGGTGTACTTGATCTAATTCAGCAGTACGTGACCCACTGCACCCCAAATGTGGTTGTGCCTTGGCATCCAATCTTAAGAGTGTTTTTTTTTTCCCTCATTTAGTATCAACTCACTTCCAGTCTCTTTTCTAGAAAAGACCTCCTCTTGCTATTATCATGATTCACTTATCCCCTGATTTGTTTAATGTTGCTCCATGTTTGCATGCAGAGCAGCTGTCCTTGTGCTGAATAAATATATGTTTGATTTAGTATCTTATCTCCAGCTGATAGCAGATGTTTATGGAAGCAGTACAGGGGTCAAGTCAAGAATAAAGGGAACTTTCCCTTGGTTCATCCTACTGGAGGCTGTCAATTGATTTAAAGATTTCTTACTGGAAATTGCATCTGGATCATTGTGCATAATATGGATTTTTCTGTAATCCTTTTCTGATTCCTTTTATATCTTTAATCCATGACTGGATTAAACCCAATCCTGCATTAACAGGTTCCACAGTTTTATTGTTGAGTCTTGAGTAAGTTTAAGTAAGTTTATTTCTGTTATCACAGACTTGCCTTATATGGAGGTAAAGAATCATAGAATCATAGAATGCTTAAGGTTGGAAGGGACCTCTAGAGATCCTCTAGTCCAACCCCCCTGCACACACAGGGTCACCTAGAGCACGTGGCACAGGACTGCGTCCAAGTGGGTTTGGAAGATCTCCAGAGAAGGAGACTCCACAACCTCTCTGGGCAGCCTGTTCCAGTGCTCTGTCACCGTCACTGTTAAAAAAATTTTCCTTAAGTTCATGTGGAACTTTTGATGCATCAGTTTGTGGCCATTACCTCTAGTTCTGTCTGTGGCCACCAGTGAAAAGAGGCCAGCACCATCCTCCTCACTGCCTCCCTTGAGGTACTTATAGACACTGATACTTAAAGTTCTCTGACTGTAGAAAATACGCTTGTATTATACAAAATCCTCAGTGGAATTATAATCATTTTTAAAAAAAGAGTGACTAATATTCACTAATTTTAATTCTTATGGGTCTTATGTGTCTTAGGATAAATACCATGACCCAAACTGTGAGTAATGGAATAAAATCAGAACACAAAAATAATGCTGTCTTATAGGAATAGGCAGTAGCAGCTTGCATATGCATATGTATCCATTCTGTATTTGTACAAAACCAATGATACTAAAGTCCTGTTCCACCTCGGACTCTCCAGAAGTCATTACAGTGTAAGTATATGACAATAAATTCACAGAGTGAATTGTGTTTAATTTATACAGCACATGTTCTTACGCAAACTAAATGTGTATATGCAATGACACAGTCCTGATGAGTTTCTAGGGAAAGTATCACAGAAATAGTCTTATCTCTCTTCCCCAAGTACTTTTTTTCTTTTTTTTGCACAGAAAATATTTCTTCCTCTCTTTGATTTTTCAAATTTATTTTTAGTTTTTCCAGGACGTCATAAAAGTCATTATTATTTTATTGACTAAAAGACTAAAAGTAGTAGTTTTAGTCAATAGGAGATTTTTTTTTTAATAGCCAGAATATCCTTAGCCTTTACACATTTACCACTTTCCCAAAGACTTCAGACGTAACCATCTGGCTTTTGAATGGTGGACTGGCAGAAGGCAAGATACATGCTTTATTTAAGTAAAAATGATGAATACACTTGGTGAGAAGTTGTGTTTCCAGTGAACTAGGCCTTTAAGCCAAAGGGGGAAAAAAAAAAAAAAAAAAAGGATATTATAGAAACACATGCTATGTTTTAGGCAAAATAGCCAACTAAATAAAAAATAATTTTCATTCTTCTAATAAACATTAGTATCTTTAGGAATATATTGACATGGATAGCACATTTTTGCAGAGCCTTCAAATGCAAGCAGAGAGATGCAGCGGTTCCTACTGAACTTGATCATCGAAGCCTCCTATCCTGCGAATGCTGAAATTTGAGTAGCGTCTACATACATAAAGATTTACAGTGAACACAACAGGTTCTGTACTTATAGGAGTGTTCTGGGGGTTAAAACCACTGTTTTCTTCCTCATTGTATTACAGAGCACATTTCCTCAAGCACAGGGACAAAAAGCCTCCTCATCGGTAGTTGGGAGGGCCCCTGGGCCCTCCTGGGTGCACGCCTGGAAAGTGTGGGTTTCCAGAAGGATATCCTAGTACTCCAAACCGTCGGGGCCCCAGAGGCTGTGTCACAACTACATGTGGTGGAGGAAGGTTTCCTCCCATGCTCTGGGGGGCATAGTGCCCATTCTGTGCCAGGCTGGGATGCTGGAGGGCCTGGGAGGAGCTTGCTTCCTGCTGCTGGCTTGTCTTCTTCTTTGAATCACTGTCTCCCTGCCCTTTCTTGTTATCTGAAACATATTCAGAGAAGAGCGTTAAAGGATGAAAATGCAAAGAAGAAATTCCTTACTAGACAGACACCGCTGCAGCTTACCGTCTCCCAAGTACAGAGATGGCAGATGTGCTTTCCACAAGGTTCTCCCAAAGGTCATAAATTCTAGTGCATTACTTAGGCTTTCTCAGCCATGGGACTCTCAGTGTTTTGTCACATACATAGGAAAGTCTGGCAGTGTTCATGAGTAAGGAAATAGCCTGTGACGTTTCCTCAAGATGGGGAGAAACCTGCCTGGCCTATCTAAGCCTCCTGATAAGGAACTGCTACTGCACTGTGTTCTCAGAGCATCTTCCCTTGGTGAACCTTGGCTTCCAGGCCAGGTCCTGTAGGTCCTGGATCAAAGAAGTATGATAGGAGAATGCAATATTTGAACCATACTGATTTGTACTCGGATCTTACTTTTTGTGCTGAGACCATAAAATATGCTACAGCTGTACTACTCTTTCAGCTGTTTTTTGATAATAAGTTTTGCTTGTTGCAGAATGATATCACAATATTTATTTTAAAAAGCTACAGATATTAAAATAGAGTGGAGATCATACTAATGATTGTAAAACAGAATTGTGTCTGTTGTTGAAGATATTACAGTAAGTGAAGCAGCAAAGTCAACAAAGAAACCGTAGTCTGGCAAACAAATATTCCTCAACCTGAAGAACTGAAAAACAGTCTGTACCTTGATTTTGAGTAGATTCATCTTGCTTATTGTTTTTTTGCTTTGGCTGTGGTGATTCTGTCTCAAATGGGTTTTCCTCTTGTTCATTTGATTTTTGTGCTTTTTGTTTATTTCTTCTTTTATTTTCTTCTGCTTGCTAGAGATGGAGAGAGAAAATCACATTTTAGTGTGCTAATGGTTTTTGTAATATTTAGTAGAAATAAATATCAACAATTCTCTATTCCTTACACTTTGTAGCTTCTTTTTAAGTTCCAGGTTAGCTTCCTTGTAGGATTTGGATGTAGCATTGAGATAATAAATACTCAGGCTAAATGTAAAGAAAAAGAATATATCTTGTTAGATAATGATTTAAATATAAACAATTTTGCAACATTCCTAAATCAATATCTATAATTGTGTGAATATAAAAATTTTGTCCATTCCTCATATATATTGCCTTATCAGTAATAGTATTTTGATAATTAAGAATGTGCTTCTCCAAAGTGTGAAGAAGTCACTCTTATTTCAGGGAAAAATAGGCTGAAATAAATTATTCCATTTATGAATATTTCACATGCTATATTATTGTGGTTAAGAAAGATTCTCCATAAAGCTATGCTTCACTATGAAGTATTTATAAGAACTATATTTATAAAAACTTACACAATAGACAAACTCCTGTATAGCCAAAAGCACAGATTTTAATTTTTGCTCCAAAATTACAATCTCCTTTTACCAAATAAAAAGATGACTGTGATTTCATGTCAATTTATTGTATTTCTTTTGTGAAAAATGTATGAAATTAACATTTTTTCATCATCTTGATTTAATTAGAGACATCTTTATGTGAAGTCTTTTACTGATATAGGCCCTAAATTATGCATATAATGTTTCTCTGCTTTTCCTGATTTTACCTTGAATTTCCTTTTTTTTTTTTTTCTTTTTTTCCTGTCTTTGCCTTGAATAATTCCAAGATAGGAATAGTACTCAAGAAAATCAGTGGGAGATGAGACCATGTATTTCAGAGGACAACCTGTGCTCTTAATTTTTCTAGAAATGGTTAAACAGAACATAAGTTTAAATGAACCCTGCTCAAACTTCACCTCAAATTTTCAGTTTGCTTACACAGGATCATTCTGTAATTTCTACTGTATTCTATAATCTTCTGCTGGCAGTACTACTAGCTAGGGTTAAATCTCAGCTAATTTCCACCAAGAATTAACATTTAGTTTAGCAGATTACTAAGTAATACTATATATACATATTGCAGTTTACAATTATTTTATCTTGAAGAACTTTATATATAGTCTCTGAGAAAGGCTATTCAATCACCTTTATTCTTTAGCAGCTTCCAAAATATGGAAATTTTGTTCTAGCCCTACTCCACAAAGTGAATTGGGATGTAAGGAATTTCAGAGAGAGAGTTAAGAAAGGAACATCTCTCTAAATGTTGTCTCCACCACTCTGCCTTACACAGCAGGTCCAACTGCATAGAGTGCTCTTTTTATCAAACAAAGCCTCAGGCACCAAGGCATTCAGAATCCAACTTACTGAGGTTTTGAGAGTCTGAACTACGGAGAGTTCTGAGAGCCCTCTATTGAACTATGTAAGGATTTATGATGTGTGCTTCTGCCTACTAAACAAGCTGAGCAGAGACATTAACTTCAGATTCCTTACAGGCTTTTGTATTTTAATAGTTTGGCCATTATGGTATCAAAACAAACAAACTAAAACAGAAAAAGAAATCATTGAACAAAAAAGACATTGTGCTTTGTGCACAGGCACATTAATTATGATCAAATAAAATTCTCATGAATATTTCAAGTTCCTCACCACAGGGCAATCAGTAGTGTATTTAATTAGATACCCAGGCAACAAAGACAGAATAAAAAGAATAAACAAACATAACAAGAATGATAACATTATAGTACATACACCATCAACAATATGAAAGGTAGGATGAGGCCAGGGTTGGAGGCATATCCAAATACTTTCCCAAACCAAGAAGGGAAGTCATGCTCCAGCGTTTCTGATATCACTTCAAACATTCTAGTTTTCCCACTGTTGAACAGAAATAAAAAAGAAAATGTATTATCACATGTAAGTATTCCAGCAGTGGGAGTGCAGTAATACAAATACTCAGATGAATCACATCACCACAGACTTGGAGCAAGGGCAAGAAACTCTGTAAGTTAGCATTATTTAAATCTTATAACTGTATGACCATCATTACTTAAAGCAGTATTTGTGCATTTTAAAGAAGACAATGGGTACCAATTTTTTTAATATCTGCTAATAGGTTCTGACTGCATTTTTCCAGAGGTGTTTATTCCATCACGAAGATGAGTTCTCCAAGTATCAGTATATTAATCTGTGAACTCTGTATCACCATTAAAAGCATGGAGGGTTACTTGTGCTCTGGGGGGTCCCTGAGACAGACTCAGATCCCATCTTCATGTGCCTAATAGAAGAAATGCAATCCTCTAGCAAATAACGTCCAGTCAGCAGTTATAGGGCCAAATTCTCCTCTCTCTTTGTCAACCCTATGGAAGGCAGTGGCTGTCTTTTAGGACACTTAGTTATTTTTCTAGCAAAGTAATAAATTTCATGCTAAGTTGTCCCATGAGCAACTTATCTAAAGTGTGTTTTCATAGACCATTCACATATAACTTTTTCTTGTGGGATCATGTCAATACATGTTTCAAATGTACCTGTCTTTTTATTTTGCATTTGAATGTGCCTCATAAGGTAGAGAGTTTTTTGTGTTGTTTACTCGAATGCTGTCAGCAATATGTTTTTTTTTTTATGTGTAATGAGACCTATTGTCAGGTATATTTGGTTAAAAAAATTGCCACTAAATTCGCCAAATTGCCCCCAGATCTTCCAGCCACTGAGATTGTCCATCTTCTACATTTAGTTCTAGTAAAATGTTTCTGCCAATCACATCCTTTTCTTAATTTCTTAACCTGAACTTTTATATAATGATCTCATCCTGCAAATATAGTGAGATTACACAGAATTCTTCCTTCAGATCTGCTTTTCCTCTCTGCTTCCTTCCCACCAAAGCTAGATGTGAAATTCCACTCTATATCCTTTTTTTTGTCTCACCAGTGCACACTAGACTTCTGATCTAGCTTTCCTAGTTCTGTCCTTACTCTTCTACTCCCATCAGACAGAAAAATCTCTCTTAATTTGTACCTGCTGATTTTAAATTTGCAATTAAAAAAAAAAGGAATTGGAATTTTCATAATGGATTAGCCACTGACTTACCAACATGTAGACATTAATTTTTAATATATAGCCACACATTTATCTGCTCTTTCGATGAGGAAGAAAATATCTTCGCATTTGATGGAGGAAAAGTTACAGGTTATATTAACCTTCTCATTCCTAAGATTACTTTGAAAAGCAATTGTACCACGTTAGAAACATTAGATTCAATAACTGCAGGTACTCAGACTTGACTCCAGATGTCTCTCCCTGTACTTTCTTTGCTCAGACTCAGTTAATAAAACTCTTATTTAGCATCACTTGCTTTATCATAATTTCCTTAAAATCCAAGCAATTGTCTCCTGAGGTGATTTTTTTGCAGGTGATGCTGTTCTATGCAGTTCTTTCTCTTACCGATGTTGACTATTGCAGGTGGCTAGAAAAGATCTCCCAGAGATGGCCTTTGACCAAAGCTAATGTGTCAAGACTTCTGCTGCTTTACAAAGTGTACTGGGGATTATGCAGAGATCATTTTACCCATGACAGTGATGTATTATTCAAGACCTTCACTGGAATCAGGAAGCCTGTTTTAGTGTTCTACTGTTCTTGCCCTACTCATGCTTTGCTCAAAAATCTGAAGGCTTTTAAAAAAATCTGCATTTTTACATTGGCTGCTGTTGTGTACTCATTAAAGTTCTGTCTCATACTAAGAGGCAAGTAGACACAGTGAGGATGGTCTTGGACTTTCCCGTGGTAACAAGCACAGGAAGAGGCACTGTGACTGCACCTCAGCTAACTCATACACAGGGCACGTGTTTGCACAGTACAGCAGCCCTTTTTTTTTCAGAAGAGACTAGCAAATATGGAGGTCTTGAGACCTGAGAAACAGATTCAGCATCACTGATGTAATACTACAGCTGCATGAAATAGAATCCTGTGCCACTGCAGAAATTCAGAGCAGCACCTTGTTGGTGGTCCACCACTCACCAATGCTTCAGGTGATGCATGGCACATGAGATATATCCCCCAACACCGATTCTCAAGCCAATACACAAGAGACACCTACCAGGTCACAGCCCTATTCCTAAAATAACTCCTGACTTTAAAAAAAAAAATCTACATTTCGGGAGAAGCTCAGAAAAATTCCTAGAATTTCAGCTTCAAACTATGCACAATTAAAATATGATGCAGCATTCATCCTATCAGACACTAAAGCTTCTTAAGAAAATTCCTTTTCACTATTGAGTCATTAATTGCAATGGTATGGGACAGTTCTTTCATCTCATCAGTAGCAAAACATGTACATAA
The DNA here is from genome assembly GCF_059628265.1 of Tinamus guttatus. Taxonomy (NCBI): domain Eukaryota; kingdom Metazoa; phylum Chordata; class Aves; order Tinamiformes; family Tinamidae; genus Tinamus; species Tinamus guttatus. Next base: position 65,869 of record NW_028289316.1, read on the forward strand.
AATGCAAAAGACCTGAAAGGACCACAGTCAAAAGAGGGTGGGATGGAGACAATAGTGTAAACGGCAGGTAGGGTGGACAGGAAGAGAATGAAGAGCAGCATGGCCATGTAGAAGTTGTTGGATCTGGAAGCCTTGAACACCCTCTCCTGGGGCACATTGCAGCACATCACTGCCCAGCACTGGAGGTACATGGAAGTATGGAGCCGGAAAACGTTGATCGCTGGGAGGCATGGTGCGTAAAAAGATCCCATCCTAGAAACCAAACAAACAAAATATAACCAGTCTGCTGGGGAATGTCTGTCTTGTTAGATTGGTCACCCATTCCCTTCTTTCATATTCTTGTTTTACAGACACATAATCAGAAATCTGATACATAAAATGTTTACATTTTTTTTTTACTGATCTGGTCTCCCCAATCTTTCTTTTAAAAGACCTTCATCCATATGGAGAAAACTGTGCAAAAATTTTCTCTCAAAATTCTAAAGCCCTTTTTGTCTGCAAATAATCACTTAAAAATATTATCCACTCTTACTTTGACCCTTTAATTCAGGTAGAATCTCACTTTTATTATGATGATGATGATAATGGTTTACAGAAAGACAACTCAAACTTAGATAATCGTTTTATTCATTATGTCTTTTATATATTAGCACTGCTATAGGAAGGATATTTTTGTTAAGTTGACATTTAGTTTACTTTTGTAACCACAGTTATTTAGTGCCTCATTCCAATGAACTGCTTGTTGATTTGCCAAAATATTTTGTTTTCTTTATTATCTACAGTTGCATCGTTATAAGACTGAAACATCTGAGTCCATTTTATTTTTATCTGACCTCGTTATTGTGCCATGCTGACTGAAGAGCAATCATTTTCATCAGCCTGGCCAGTTGACGCAGAATGTAATGGATCAGGAATCATCTTCTTCCTTGACCACTGGCCAGGTAACCAAGGCTGAGCCACTTTGTGCCTGAGTGCCTCAATTTTGATATTTATAAAATAGGAAATAGATCTATTTCTCTCTTTCTCCCAGAGTCCAGTGATATCATGACAGAATTAATATCTGATATTGATATCTCTCCTTCATTTCATCTATCTTTAATGAGAAAAAACAGCAAAGACTTCAGTAGTCTATGGGTGAAGGTAGAGAGCACTTACTGACCCTGTTATGCTCATGGAAAACATTGCAAAACATTCAGCTTTGGCAATCATCTGAAACTCTGGATAATGCATGACTGCTATTGTAAGTTATAGGTATAGCATCTATTATAAGGCAGAAGAGTTCTTTCTGATGTCACATCAGTATGGAGAAAACTGCAAATGATTTGCAATCTACTCAGTTTGTGAGAAAAGAGAGAAAGAGAAGAAAGGAAATTTCCTAAGCACATGGTCTCTCACTCATACAGAACTATAAATGAACACATACTTTCACATCCTTTCCAGCTCTGTGTTACAGCCAACTCACCAGGTGTATTCTGTTTCAGATGAACTCAAGCATGTACAATGAAATATCTAAAACTATATGAAACAGAAGAAAATTCATCCTATATGTAATAACAGAGTTTCTGAAGTACATATCCACTATAATTCAGTCACCTTTTTTACTATTCTGTTTAGTTCAGATCTTTTTTAAAAATAAAAATAATTAAAAAACAGGTCTAGTACCTTACTTGGCCCAGCAAATATCAATTGGCATGTAAATGTGATCTCTGTTCTGCAATTAATAGTAACATAGAAAGGTAGTAAGCTAGATGCTGTATCTATATAGCATCACTAGCATCACTAAGACACACATCACACATTTTGGGATATTGTGCCATGGAAGCACAAAGTCTGTATGTGTTATGAGGTATAAAATCATAGCTACTATCTACAGAAGTTTTTTTAGGCAGTAACCAGGAATCTCTTCCCCCATCTAGTCTCCCACTTATTTCAATTACAGAGTAATTTCCAAAGTGGTAATTAACAGCATCAGAAGGAATGAGTGTGACCAACTGTGGATAAAGTGTGTGAGCACTGGTTACACTGCAGACTCATAATTTTGGTAAAAAGCTGTCTGAGAAATCTTTGCTATTAGAAACTAGGATGCCACTCTTAAGATGGACAGGAACATACTGATTGCAAAGCTAAGCTGATTATTTAACTTCAAGCAGCAGATGCAGTGCAGGCTTCCTATGCTTCAGCAGGAAGTTGGACTCACTCTACCCATGCCCTGATGGCACACAGCAGATATATGGTCATGGTTGATGCCATCCTCATCCTACCAGTACACCCCTCATCTGAGCAAGCCAGTGAGCTTATAATTCTCCTTGGGCATTATAGCCTTGGGTGCTTCCACCAAGCAAAAAGTCTGCCCAGCAGAGTAAAGTTAAATAAATCAGGTCTAAACAATAGTTATTCAGATGAGCAGTCAACAATTCTTGAGAAGGACAGTTCCTGAGGGAGAACATCTCACATGAGGAGCTGACAATTCACTTACTCAGCAAACCCAGCTAAGACAAAGAACAGAAACGTGAGGAAATTTGATATCTTCCATATAGCACTGTCAAGGACTCATCCTATTATGCTAACATTTTATTCACACACACACACAGAAATTTGTTTCAAGGCTTTTTTCACATGGGCGCATGGGAAAAGAGTATAAGATGTTTTAAAATTCAAAGCAAAATGGTACTGACCAGCTGCTTGCTCTGCTGTCACAAAGGACTGGTTGGTCTTACTTGCTCATGGCAAAATACCTTTGACCCCCCATAATCTTATCCCAGAACTGTTTTTAATATATTTCCATTAGTTGAAATGTGCCCGAGTTAGACTAGAATCATAGAATCATAGAATGTTTAAGGTTGGAAGGAACCCCCAGAGGTCATCTAGTCCCCCCCACTGCATACGCAGGGTCACCTAGAGCACGTGGCACAGGACTGCATCCAAGCGGGTTTTTAAGATCTCCAGAGAAGGAGACTCCACAACCTCTCTGGGCAGCCTGATCCAGAGCTCTGTCACCCTCACTGTTAAGAAATTTTTCCTTAATTTCCTGTAAAGCTTTTGATGCTTCAGTTTCTGGCCATTTCCTCTAGTTTTATCAGTGGCCACCACTAAAAAGAGGCCAGCACCATCCTCCTCACTGCCTCCCTTGGGGTACTTATAGACACTGATCAGATCCCCTCTCAGCCTTCTCTTCTCCAGGCTGAACAGGCCCAGCTCCCTCAGCCTCTCCTCATAGGGCAGATGTTCCAGGCCCCTGATCATCCTCGTAGCCCTGCGCTGGACTCTCTCCAGCAGCTCCACATCCCTCTTGTACTGTGGAGCCCAGAACTGGACACAATACTCCAGATGTGGCCTCACCAGGGCTGAGTAGAGGGGCAGGGTCACCTCCCTCGACCTGCTCTTCTTAACGCACCCCAGGATCCCATTGGCCTTCTTAGCCACGAGGGCACACTGCTGCCTCATGGTCAACTTGTCGTACCCCATGACGCCCAGGTCTTTCTCCGCAGAGCTGCTCTCCAGAAGGTCGGTCCCCAGCCTGTACTGGTGTCTGGGGTTATTCCTCCACAGGTGCAGGACCTTGCACTTGGCCTTGTTGAATTGCAGGAGGTTTTTCACCGCCCAGTTGTCCAGTCTGTCCAGGTCCCTCTGGATGGCAGCGCAGCCCTCTGGGGTATCAGCTACTCCTCACAGTTTGGTATCATCAGCAAACTTGCTGAGGGAGCACTCTCTGCCTTCATCCAGGTCATTGATGAATAAATTGCACAGGACTGGACCGAGGACTGACCCCTGGGGGACACGGCTAGCTACAGGCCTCCAACTAGACTCTGCACCGCTGATCACCACCCTCTGGGCCCTGCCATCCAGCCAGTTCCTAATCCCCCTCACTGCCCACTCATCTATCCCACACTTACGGATACACTTACATTTTTATCAGACTGAAGTAATGAGGTAGGATCAGCATTTCAGAAGTTTTACAGATACTGCATATTCTTACATTCCTGCAGGGACTCCTAACTCATAAAACACACAACATCTTTTGCAACACCTACCAGATCATGCCTTGATTAAAGATCAGTCCCAGCACATTCCCACTTATATCAAACTCCGAATATGATGGCTGAAAGAAATAACACAAACGCTTTCATTACATTTGCACAAAGCATTTTAAGATGATTTGCAGTAGATTAAAGCTGTCACTTCCAACAGCACAAACATACTGGCATTGTCTTGTCAAGGCTCTTGTTGCATATTATCAGTGAAACATGAAACAAATTAGTATGACTCAAAGCCAATAGACAGACTTTAATGCAGCTTGCAGCATTTTGCTAAAGATCCTTTTGAGCTGTTGGTACAGAAATAGGTGTTAAAAGAGAAAAAAAAAGGGTTCTGGGTACTGGAAAGATTTTAAAATAACAATTTGTCAATTTCTAATTGCAGTCGCTAAAAGAGATTATGATTGTTGTCTGCTCTCCAGTAAAGCACAAACCATGAGGTTTTCCTGAATTAATTCCTGCTTTAACTACACTGTAGTATAGTATAACTATAGTGTATTTTTCATGTTTTAAATTTAATAATTTTACTGTTGAAGAGTCTGTTTCGAGAACTGATAGATGGTACCAGTGATAACTGCCTTTCCTGTTTAAAATGTATATCTTATTTTGGTCAAATTTTACTTCAAAACTTAGTCATCAGTTCTCATTATTGCATTACCTGCAAAATTGAAGAGTATCATGTTGCAGATGTATATACTGCCATCAAATTATTCTGTAGTCTTCTCTGAACTAATCATCTCATTTTGTTTTTCCAGACCTTAAATCATTTCTACGGGTCTTCTCTTATCATATTTATTATGGTAGTATTAATTCAATTCTTTTCAATTCCAATTTTCATTTTTCAACTGCAAAAATACACTGCGTTTGACAGCAATGATCTAGAAGCACAAGTATTCATTTGAGTGCACATGGTTGTATGCATGCACACCTGAACAAAACCTTCCAGTACGAAGTAAAATCTGTGAATTTCTCTTTTACACCAAAATGTTTGATTTCAACATATTATCCATAGGGTTTTGCTCTGTTACAACATTTTATTTAATCAGATCTCTTGTAATAGTCAGCTGTACTGCACCACAGCTGGTGACTTGAATGATTCACTGTAGTGAGTGGATGAGAAGCACATGAATGATGTATACTGTCCCAGTAATAATTATTGATAACTGATAGAGGGAGTAAGGTCATGAGTTACATGACCTTTGATACTGAATCAAGCAAAAGATATTCTCTGAAAAGGGCCAGATTAGAGTCACTCCTTTGGACTATACTGCTGGAATATTTTCAGCCCCTGTGCTCTTTCTAGTGTTGTGCTGTGTGCATGTGGGGACATTAATGTGCATGCTTGCCTTAAACTTATATATTTATGTTATTTGCATTCATGAAATTTCTTCCATGCAAAAAATAACTAAACAGACCTAGAAATAGTTGACTAAAGGGATCTATACAGGGAGGAAAGAATATCATAAATAATGTGGAGAAGATGAATAGCATCTTATGGACCCAAATAATGTGTTACTGTTTTTCATAATGTAGGAGGTAGCAGAATCAGAGGGAGCACTTTTTTTACACTGCATGCAAACTAGTTTGTGAAATTCATTGTCGAAGTATGTTTTGGTTAATAAAAATATTTAAGGATTTTTAAAAGTCTGAAAATTAACGAACAAAAATCTACTCCCGTAGCTACTTCTGTAGCTTTTGTCACAACTGCTAACTACGATGGCACAAATACAGTGTCTTGCTTAGGAAGCATAGAGTTTTCCAGAAATTCAGTGGTTTTCGGTCTGCAATTCCACTGCTGCTGATGTCTGATACAGGATATTGGACCTGAGGAACCCAGTACAGCCCCTCCTACATAGTGCCAAAAAAAAAAAATCATTGTTTTGCTAATAATGAATTGGATTCTATGGTACCAATAGAAACTATCAGCTAAGTTTGCTAAATATGTGTTGCTGATCAGGTTAGAAACTGTCAAGAGAACAGAGAGTGATTTTCAGATGTAAGTCTGTCAAACAAATGAAAAATATGGGCACAACTCACCTACAGATTCCTAATTCTTTGTTCTCTAGCAATGTAAAGATTCAGAAAAATATTGCATTTCGGATGTTCCTTTAGATTAACTGCCTGCTTTCTTTTTTACACAGAAAAATCAACAGAATGATTCCAGGCTACAGCAACAACTCTGATTCCTTAAATCAGCAATTTCTGAGCCGTTCATTCTTTAAATCACAGAATGGTTGAGGTTGGAAGGGATCCCTAGGGGTCTTCGAGTCCAACCTCCCTGCTCAAGCAGGGACACCTAGAGCATGTGGTACAGGGTCACATCCCAGTGGGTTTTGTATATCTCCAAAGATGGAAATGCAGCAGATCTTTTCCTTGGGGCACTAATAATTCTGTTTGTACAACTAATACATGCTTAGTACCCCTCCCGAAAAATGCATTGTTGGTGTTTTGAGAACAATAATGTATTATGGAAATGAGGCATCCTCTCATTCCTGGATAGACATGTTGCAGCTCTCATAAATTGTAGTGAACCCTCTGCAGGAGGTTGACTCTCCTGGCCTTCAACAGTCAAGAGCAACTCCCTATACTATCACTGCTTGTATGAGGCTGACTGATTAGAAAGGACAGTATCTATGCAGCTCTTTAGTCCAGAACCTCGATTAAAGCTCTCTGCTTTATAAGCTTTGTTTGATTGATTCATTTACTATAGCATATTCCTTTAGCATAAGCAATGATAAAAAGGCAAACAAAAAGAATAACCCTGAAGCTCAGCGGACAAACTGGTGCTTCTCCAACCTGCAGCCCCAGTTCAAGCCATTCTGTCCTACAGTATGGCGCTTAGCTCCGGGACATTGGAGGCATCACACAGATCATGTAACCTCATTCAGTTGCCCTGGATATCCTAGGGTATTTCAAATAGCATGAGAAACTGTATTTCAGCTGAACTCTAACCTTAGCGAATGCTTTAAATCCTGTGAGTGAGATTTGTACCTTGCTGTATCATTCAGGATGCTAACTTCTGTGCTACCCTGAAAAGGGTGAGGGGAAAATATCAACTGCATGTCCATGACAGTCTGCTCTTTCTCTCTGCCAAGTCAAATGCACAATGGGCAATAGCACTTTGATGCACATAAGGATATCATTTTAAATGCATGAGTAATCCCATTGCATGCTCCAATAGCTTGCTGATTGGAGTGTTAAACAAAAATATCCTTTGATCCCTTACAGCCTCTCTATTGCATGGCTTGCTAGAATGCAGAGGCTTTGAGCATCCACTTGCCCAAAGACATCCTCACTATGTTTTTGATTGTGGATACACCAATGGGTACAGTGAGAGAAGGCTCCTTGTAGCCTACCTCTCTCAGATATACAACACAAACCAAGTCATAACTAATCTGAGAGTTTTTTATAGATCTAACATGGACATTTGCAATTCCTGTAGAGAATGAGGAGTGAGATCGATTGTCTGTATTTCTTAGCTATTCAGTACGATTTAAAGGCTGCCATCTTTGGCCTTGGATGCCTGTAATACGTATCTTATAATCTGCATCACCTTTTTCATCCTCCTACCAGCTACCCTTCATCTTTCTCAGTACCTATGTAATGAGCAGTTGGTTCAGAGTAAGTGGCAATAGAGTAGCAGCTTCGGGAAACCAAAAGGTAGCAAAAGGAAGCAAAGTCACCTTAAGTGAAGGGTCTGTCTTACAGTCATCGGAATGACTTTCAGGCTTGCACTCATTTAGGCTCTTTCATTGATCTTCGATATTAAAGGGGAAATGTCCAGACTATCAATTCAGCATCTTTGGAAAATATGAAGTCTGAGCTATTTCCAGCTAAGGGTACTTAGATTCTTCCATTCTCAACATCCAGACTCAGCTTTATGAATGCCTGCAGTACATATGAAAATATGAGAAAGCTCCAGAAGCAATTTAAGTAAATACACCGCTCCAGAGCTTCACAAGCTGCTGGCTCTCCACCCATACTATGTTCAAATTGCAGCAGTTGATATTGATATTGCAAAGGGTATGACTTGTTTGTCCACAAGCTGTCTGGCTGATTGTCTCTCTCAGCCCTATGCCAGCCCTGGTTAAGTCATCCTGTCTCAATTAACAGCGAGAAAATTGAACCTTGCTATAACAGCTCAAATTACATAGTGGTTCAACAATATCTGTGAGATTGTCATACCAGAAGCCACAAGAAGAACAAAACCTTCCCTTTCCCTGAGTACTAATCATTTTCCCAAAATGGTACTTACTCAAAGAAGAAAAGCATATACTTGTGCAGGTAAAGTTATGAGGAAGTGAGGACGATAAGAGGATGGCAAGACAGCTATTATAGGTTTTCACACACATAAGTTACATGACTTAGCTCTTTTCCATAGCAGTTAGCATGCACAAGAGATGCCTCAGGAGGCTTCCTAATCTTTCCCAGTACCCTGGCAAGGGTGAAAACTGGAGTCGTCAGTGCAGCTATCCTGGTAATTCAAAGCTATCTCAGATCTGTTTAAAAGAGAAAAGGTTTCTCTGGAGTGAGAAGCTGGTATACTCACATATTTATGCTACAGGACTCATTAGCTTCGTTTCAGCTAAACTAATTCCAGCAGAAAATATAGCTAATAAAATTTCTAGAGCAACCTCTCATATTGTTCCTCACAAACACTGGATGTCTCAGTATGTTAGAAACTATTTGAGTCTGACTGTAAGTCCACAATAGTCAGTGAGAACTCTTCCATTGTCTTTTGGAGAACTCAAGATGAGGCTTCAAAATGGAAACGAGTCAAAAATGTATACCCAGTTTGCTTGCATAATCAAGTGAATAAAAATGTACTTCTTAAGGTTACCAAAGCCTGCAGAATGTGGCAGATATAAAGACAATTCTGAGAAAAGCTAACATTTACTGTGGTTCAGGGATATTAAAGGTGAATTGTCTAGTCAAAGATAAACTCTGAAGGCTTGAGAGGAAAATGTAAATTTACTAAAAAAATGTCAACTGATAATCTAACAAAGACATTTGAACCTGGAAGTCAGATACTTACAAATCCATATTCTAAGTCCCAGCACCAGCAGTAATTGAAAAACCTAACGAAGACAGCTCTCAAGAAATCACCAATTAGAATCGTGATATATGTAGTCATTGTGTCAGAGACTGTCAGCCGCACAAATTCCTGTTAAAAAAAAAATCTTTAAAGAATATTAGGCAATTAAAATTACACTAATAATGAAAAAACAGACTAGGTCTCTATATGTGCATACCATGATTCAACATAGAACAGATTTTTTATTCCTCCTATACATTAACTAATTCTAAAAGATATCTGGAGAAAAACTGCCCCTCATTTGTTGTTGTAATTTGTATTCATATACAAGTCAAGAATTTCAGAGTACAATTAGGGTAGTGAAGCCTTCCAACCAAAACTGCTGCTAAAATACAATTCTTTCCTGATATCTGAAATCCCTTTTAGTCCCCATAATAGAAATCATAAAAATGCATAAAAATTGGTTTCCCACTATTCTGATTGCAGTAATTTATCTTGTATACCATGAAAACAGCTCTTGGTCAGTTAATACTAGAAGATTAAAAGAAAAAAAAAAAGCTTACTTAGGTTTATGGAATACCTAAGTAGCAACTCATGAAATCGGGCGATGAAAGAAGAAAATCCTAGCAAAAATCCTCATTTCTCTAATATACTTTCAGTAAGCCCCGCCAAACTCTACCATATCAGGTCTTATCCCCAGTTTCCCACAAGACTGTTATTCACTCTGATCTCAAATTCTCAAATTAAGGAGAAAGTTAGCACAGTGATGAGCTCTTGGTGTTCATCACTTGTACCTCAGCACTAGCAGAAGACCAGAGACGCTGTCATCTCCATCCTTTCTGTTCCCTACCAGGGTCTTCTCCAGGACTGGAGTTAACCAGATAGGGAGACTAGGAGACTGGTGGAACAACACCAGAAGTTGTAATGCAATGGTTTATTCCATCTCAGGAACAAGACAACAAGAAGAATGAGGGATGATTAAACAGAGGAATAGGAGATGTTGGAGAAATCTTTGGAAATGGCATATTATAAGTCATTAATAATGGATGTCTGGATGAATAAATCAATAAGTATGGATGTTCTGAATCAAATAAAATGCTGTTCAGGTTTACTATTAAGCTACTGCTGTTGCAATGCAGCACACTACCTAGTTAAAGATAGAGATACCTTCTCAAATTCACACTGCTGGCAAGATTTGATTTTATGTATATTTCCCTGCTGAGCTACTCTTTTTTTTATCTTTGATATAGGCCTGTTTTAGTGAGAAATTGGTCTTGTCTGATCAAAATTCTAATATCAGATGCTGTCAGCTATCAGGAGAAATAAATGAGTTCTTACTAGATGGCATTTGAAGAAACTAAAATATCTTTTTCTCAGCTTTATAAGTAAGGAAAAAAATAGGACCTTGTCATTATCTTGTCCCATATCTGCATTTTGTTCATTCTTTTCCTGATTTAATGCCACCCAACAACTAAAACAGAGAGAGATTTTATATGAAAATAGATTATGATTTGTTTTCAAATATAGGCTCAGTTGCATTACCTGTCCTACCATTGTTTCCCAGCAAGGCCCTCTTGGGACATCTGCAGGGTCCACCTGTATGGGAGGAGCAGTTGAATTTTCTGGAATAGTACCATTATACAGACTAGCTTCCCATATTGTCATGTTATATTTGACTATCTTCTCTTCTTCCAACTAAAAAATAAACAAATAGGAAAACAACTTTATTAGCTTGCATTACCAGTTCTCAACCTTACCTACTCTAAGGCTCCCATTTCCAGCTCAGGCATGGACATGCTTCTTAGCAAAGAAATAATTTCCTTGGCAAGTTTGTGGAATGGCTAAAAATCCTTGTCTTTGCCCTGCTAGCTGCTAAAAATTATGAAGGGAAGTCCACTGTAAATAGCTTGCCTTGAGATTGATCTCGTCCATCAGGGCAATAATGAAAGTGTAGAGATTGCCAAGGAAAAGAGCAAAGATGCGTCCCAGCTGCCATCTTAGAGCTATGCGAGGGTGGTAGTTTTCCAGAGAACTGATCACATCAAAAAGTGTTGGACAGAACATTCCTAAAAGTGACATCACCATGTTCACCTTGGTAAAAAGAAAAAAAAAAAGTAAAATGTTAGAGGCAAGTTTCTGATTATTATGCATATTGGTTAGTGGAGTGCATCTCCACCAGTACTTTTCAGTTGGTATTTGATTTAACGAGAAGCAAAATCAGTCTCAGGAGTCACAAAGAAAGAAAGAAAGGGATGAAAAATCAGTACAGGAGATAGCTGTAGATAAAAGGTCCTTTTCTGTACTGTACTCTACTAAATTAAATTTCTCTGATATCTCACCCAAAATTAATTCAACATCTTGCACAGGCAAATTCAAGTCAATCCTTCTCCTTCCTTCTTATTGCTCTTTGAAGCCTCTAAAACCATTAGCTCATCATCATAGCAGCATGGAAATATTATTAACATAATAACAAAAAATGTTATTATTTACAGATAACTAATCTTCCAATTGCTCTGAAACTAACATTTCTCAGCCACACTAGAATTCATCTTGCTAAAATTTATACAAATTTTAATACATGTCTAACCTCCTCCTATCTAGAGAGTTAAGACTGGATCTTTGTTCTCAAAAGCAGCAGCAAGTTATTGTACCAAAAAAAAATTATCCACTTATAAATGTATATATTCTCACTCTTACAAAACTTTCTATTGGACTAGTGATTTAAATTAAAGGAAATAAATGACTTTCCTTTTCCTCTTCTTCAGTTCTTGTTTTCTAATGAATTCTGGAACTAATTATTCAATTTCTGTTTTGTGTGCAATCAATAGTACATTTTGAACACGCCTTGTGATATTGTGCAAGAAATACAATTAATTCATAGGTAGTTTATTAATGACTGTGATAATCCATTGATGTTCTCTGTCTATTCATACAGTGTTATTTGTCACTGGGATTAGCTAGTTAAAATAACAGTAAGTTACTATTTCTCATAACTGGCAAAAAAGGAAGAAACAAAAACACTTAGCTGCTGTCACTTCCTTATAACTGGAAAGGTAGGATTTATATTTAAATTTCCTTGACCTTATTATTTTGACGTCTGATGGGTTTCATACCTTAATCAATAATATATACATATATATACGTCTTTTATGGAAATTGTGGATCTTTTGTTTTTCCCTGGTACCTTTAGAAGAGAGTGCTAAACACTAGAGGATTAAGCTCTGGATGAAATGCCAGTGCTTAACACATCAGATATTTTTTACATAAGCATAAAGTGTGCAAACATTTTTGTCTTAATATCTTCTAAGTATCTAACATTGTTTCTAACATATTTTATCTCAGTCCCCACTAAGCCAAACAATGTCAGATATAGCAGCAAATGGCAAATACAGACTCTCATGCTGGAGTCAGCAACAGCTGACATGACCAGTCATGAATCTTCAAGATATAAACGTCTTGCAACAGGCTGCCTATCATCACAGTTACCAGGTGAAATACTCAGCCCTGTTATGATCCTGTTGAACATATGAACATATCATAAAACATAAGGATAGCACATTAACAGGCATTCTGGGTCACCAGAATTGGTCTAGCCTGGCAGATGTCCAGGACTCAACAAGACAAGGTCAGACATTTCTCTTTATTTTTTATTTGATTGCATTTTTTAACCTGAATCCTACTTGACTCACTGATATTCTTTACTTCTTATGCTGGAAGACTTAGTGAATGTGAATTTAGAAGAAAAGGTATATCCTACAGTATGTTTTAAATATAGCATCTGCTAAGCTTACTGAAAGCTTTCTTGTTGGTGCATTATACGAAAGGCAACACAGAAATTACTACTTTTCTTTGTCTAAGAAATCCAGTATTTTTCCTATTTTTATTATATTCTAACTTTTTTACTGCTTATCTAAAGCAAGCATGTTCATTTGTTTTACCTATATATTTTTTCATGCTTTGAATATTCATGTCCCCCTTCTTGGGAGCATTACTAATTCTGGCAGAAAAAAATGTTTGGATGAGAGGTGAACAAGGCACAGAAACTTGCCAAGCTGAGAAGGGGGAGGGATTGTAACCAAAAGTGCAGAGTTTTATTGAGATAAACATGGGTATTGAATTTTCAAAATCCCAAGATTTTGATGGGTTCTGTGATTCAAAACATAATCATGACTAATGAAAATTTTATAAATACATTTTCATTTTTGGAAAGGGCTCGATTTTTTGTATTTTTGTTCCATTCCAGTTTCAGGTGCTGGAGACAGATTTTCTTCTACTGTTTATACTGGGGACAGTGCCAGTGTTAAGTTTGACTTCTTAAAAATTATAGAAAGATATGCCAGCAGAGGGGCAACATGCATGCAAGATAGAGTTATACTCAATGGACACCATGGTCTTATATTCAGTATCTATCTGCTGAGTGAATTTCAAAAGCACTCCATGCCCTGCAGAGATGAGATTTCTCAGTAAGAATGAAACAACAATCAGGAGACACCCACTAATTAGTGAAAACTGTGGTTCTAAACACATTATTTTATTCTTTTATCTCTCTGTGAGATTAACTACTGCAGAGACCAAGCCCCTGCATGTCACTTTGAAAGCTAGAAAATTACAGTTTGTATAGCCTATTTTTCCAGCTACTGCAACTTTCATAAGAAATGCATGACTGTAGTCACATCTAAACACCAGCAACCCCATATGTTAAACTCCACCAACACAACATTTAATACTGAGCACTGACTGCTTGTAGGCTAAATTATAAGTTCATTAAGAGTAAGCAGTTTAGATAAATCATTTCTTCCACCAACAATGATTGTGCTTTGTCTAGCATCTGCTGCAGGAAGCAGCAATAGCAATCTCTTTTTCTGGCAAATACAGTTTACTTTTAAAAAGTAATTAGGATAGAAGTATATTTTGTAATAATAAAAGCTGTAGGATGGTTTCTAGAGTTAAAACTGAGCTTTGATTTTGTATAAGTGCACTAGTCAATCTCTACTGCTAGGAACTATAAGATAAATAGCAATTAAATGTGAGATCTCTATATATTTGCATCTAGAAAAAAATGTTTATCAATCACCTATCTTTTCCTTTCCCAAATGATTCACAATTGGTCCAGAAATGCTACCCATGCTTCAGACATGCATAGGATGGGATAGGATATAAAGCGTTATTAAATACTGTAAAGGCCCTTGTTGGTCTGTATCACAAAATTATCTTCTCCTCCCCATCATGGGCTAGATTGTCTCATTTGAGCCATGATCCCATGGGACTAGGTGCTGCTGCAATGGAGAAGAATTTAAGCCTCACTGAGCCTGAGACAGTTTTGTATAGGTTTGCAGGACCATGGCAGAGGAGAATAACCAGAGAAAAATAGGACGTAGGTAAGACATGTACTTCAGCTGTATGTAAGAGCTGTGCTTCATTTACTCTAAATAGTCCATCAAGTGTTAATGGACATTTTCTGAAAAAAATCTCAGTGTTTCGTCATAATACAAACATTATCAGGATTTAGACTTATCTAGAAAATAACAATAATAATAATAATAAAGGTTTAAATGGGTTTAGGGGGAAGGCAAATTCATTTATTCATCTAACTAAATGATTAGTCTCCAATCAAGCGAAATAGTGTGTAGCTTGCAACTTGGTTCATTATCTGCCAATAGGTAGCTCTACTGAAATCCTAATAAAGCTGCCTTATCCAGCCTTTCTTAGGAAAAGCTGCTCTCTATCCTAGCTCTGTGGTACAGAGCCTTCTTAGCAGGATTTTTTTTTTTTTTTTTTTGGTAAAGCATACAAACAAACAAAGATCCCTTGAAATGTAAACATGGATATGTTTAACCGCTCTGCAGATTGCAACATTAGCTGATATAACAGCTTTTCATCATCACAGATCTGTTAATACACCTTTTGAACGAGAAAGAGCTGGATTCCTCCTGAATTACCTTCATTTGAGAGTCTGCCATCACACCTGGAGCTCATGTTTCTTTAAGTCAAGCAATTTTGTGCATGCCTTCTGTTTCTTATTAGAGGAAAATGAAATATTTTTTCAAATAATTTCATGCAATGTCAACAGCCCCATTTCTCTGAATTACAAAGATGGACTGTTGGAGTTTTTTATCTTACTTTCCCAATTGTTTTTTGATGTTCAAAACTAGGGAGTGACCTTCCTCATCCCATCATCATTATAAGCTAGAAGCTTTGGCAGGTTGGCATCCTTTTGCCTTACCTTAAATCTGGTATCTGTTTTACCTACTCATTCAGAATATAAGCGTCAAAGAAGGAACGGATAGTTTTACTACATACACCACAGTGTGTTTGTTAAGAAAGTAGAATCTGCCCAGATTCCTATATGGTGATGGTGACATCAGGTGCATACTGCAAACCACTATGATACACTTACTTTTGCTATATACTTCCATTAAGCAGGACCAGACATGTGCAAGAGGTGCTCACTCTAAAAATGGCATTGGATTCCTGAATGGGGCAGCTGTAGCTGGATAGTTTAAGTTTCACCTTCTTGCTGTACTGCAGAGTCATATTCATGAGGCCCTGGGTAACGCAGCACATGCCACACACCAGTGCCAGTTTGCCTGTACCAGTCTCAAGGGGAAAAAGCAAGAGGACAATAGGCTCTTTGGAGGAATCTTGTGAATCCATAGACCAACTGAAAAAACATCTTAGTGGCACAGAGAAGAAAAAGCAAGATCATCAAATAAAAATTATATGTTAAGGGAAATTTGAAAGAAGCAACCAAAAAAAATCATTTTAATGAAGCAGGAAGCAGGGAGACAAGAATGATTGCTTTGTTAGACATTTACCACCCACACCCAAAGTATTTAAATAGCAGGAGGAACAAAAAAAAATCAAAAAAAGACAGAAAAAGGCAACATGCAAAGCATAGAAACACAGTTTCAAACCACATCTATTATAAAAATGTGCTAGCACGAACTTCATTTCTCTCCCACCACCCGTAGTTCTCCAGACCTTCCAGGGCAAATTTCTGGGATCTTCTCACAACAAAAAAGATGAGGTAACCACTCCCAGCAAGCGTGCACAGGGCCAAGAAGTTAGCAAGAACCCTCAGGAATCGAGTCAAGTGAATATTTTCCTCTTTCCGGCTCTCCTGCTCCTCCACAATAGCTTCCTGCACTTGTTAGAAACAAAAGAGTGTTATTTGCACTTTCAGAGTCAGCTTCCACATTGTCCCCCGACTTGTTAGAACTCAGTTAAGTAAATTGTGAAGATCCCAATGCACGTCTGGTCACAATTTGGTGAGAACAGCTCACACTGTTTCAAAAACTCTTTACTGTACTCTGGTAGGCCCTGGGGTTTTTACTGCCCAGAGTTTGCTTTGCATCTAGTGACTATGTCCCCTTGGAGCCTCGCTGCACTTGCACTCATGAGCTAAAAAGCAACCACCCCTTTCTGTCAGTTTGTGAGGTGCTCCAAGGCTGAGTAATCCAGAGAGATAAATGTGTGACTAGCTGCCCCAAAAGCAACTGTCAGGGTTAAAAATAAGTTCATTAGTGAGAAAATGGCAAAAACTTTCATTTTGAGTGTAACCAAATCAGAAGGAAGGAAAAGACAGGAATGAATCCCAAACAAGTCAAGAAGTGCACTGCTTCATACTGGAAAATAAAAAGTTTCCCTCATATGCACCCTTGGCCAGGATGATAAGTATTAAGGCTGTGGTGTAACTTTAATCTCCAGCTCCCACTTTTGCCACTAGAAAGAATTTTAACGCTGAGATGTCCTTGTGAAAAGGGAATTTAGTTACAACTTCTGACTTCAGAGAAGGAGATAGGCTGTGCAGGGGTGAAGCTAAACTCCTGCACTCGCACTATTATTCTGTGTGTGTCTTCTTTTCTTAACACAGGACGACTGCAGAAGCTTTTGAGCAAAATTCCCATGGCCTTGCCCAGACCAAGACTTCACCAACACTTTGGTTTCTTGCTTGCTTGAAAAGATTATAATAAAGATGCATAGGATTACTTGTCAAGAAAACCCTATCTCAGCTGCTTTATATTCTTCCCCATACAGTTTTCATCAACTGATCCTAATAGATATGCAAAGAAAGCTCAAAGTCCTTGACTTATTCTAATTAGGATTTCTTCAGTATTTGTTTTTTAGAGACCATTTATTTCCGCTTTCTTTGACTAAAGTTACTATTTGCTGCCTGCAGCTGGGAATCTGGGCAGGGTGAGGTGGTATATTGGCTTAACATCACTAGTGCAGAACAGAAGGATGAGGCAAGTGACTGGAAAAGGTAAATGTGACTTGGTCCTCCAGCCTCCATGTTGTGTGTTGTCAGTGTGACCACAAGTCATTGCCTGGTAATATCCTGCTGTAGTATTGCCTGTACTGAAAATTACAGTTTCCTTTAGAAATTGCTCTGGCATGTCCCAGTGACCCAGGCATTGAGACATTTTCTTCAGCCTTCAACTGAATAGTGTGCCGCCCCTCTGCTATTTTTGCACCTGACCCACTCCTCAGATCCATCACAAAGTGACTGTTAAAATCATCATAGCCCAAAAATGAAAACAAGCCTGAGAAGGTCTGGTATTGCATTGCAGAGTATGCTATGTTTCGTAATTCATCTGAAAACAATAGTTTCCTTTTATGCAAGGAAGTCAAGTTTTTTTTTTTCCTATTGAAATGAAAGTATAGACACAGGATTCTGAGTCAATTTATTTTCATATAGTGAAAAGCACTTTCTAGGCAATGATATTGCTGTCAAATTATATCCCTTCAGAACAGAAGGAGAGCATGATAATGTCAGCTTAGCAAAATGTCACCAGCATTAAAAAAGAAAACCAATATGACATCATATGGCATGAGAAGCCACTAAAGATGAGGACCAGGAAAACATTACAGAAGTAATGTTACATTTACAGTAATTTACAGTACAATTTACAATGTACAATTTACAGTAATCTACATTTACAGTAGACTCATTTTGCTAAGACTGATTGTGCAGTCACAGAGGACACAAAGGATGCTTCTTCATCCACAACCAAGATAGAAGAGTTATGATGGAATGACAGAAAGACCCCAGTCCCACAAAGGTATACAGCTGCCCAGTTCACATGTGAGCACCTAAATCCGAGACACAGTTGATATTTGACTTTAATTCTCTCTGGTTCACATCACCATGGAAGACAAATGAGCTTACCTCTCCTCAGTGAGCTCTATTTTACCTTAAAGCTTGTTGTGATGGAAGCAAACTTATTATCTGCTGTCTCAGGATTGCCAATCAGGTAGTCCCAGCTTGTGAACATTTTCCAGCTGAAATTAAAACTCGTATCATCTCCACCACCATCTTCATTTGCGTTTCTTGCCATACTACAAAAGACACAAAAAGGCCCTGTTAGGACTAGTTTTACCTGAGCTTAATTTTCATAGTTGCTCCTAAAACTTTGTTCTTAAACAATTAGATTACTATTTCTGTCAGTAATGAAATACTATATCCAGAGATTTCAGATTGGAGCCAGAATTGAAAAAGATAAACGATTTTCATTTTATTTTAGATCATGTATGTCATCATTGCATTCATTTTTTATCTACTTCTTTCTTTGTCAAGGAGCTCTGCTGGATGAGAAACTCAATGGTAAATAAGATGTCAAGAAGATCTCTCAAATAGAAAGCTGTAGAACATCCTGAACTGTTATAGAGTTAATTAGAGACTTCACAGAGAGAGAGAAAAAAAATTCTAAAATAACTAGCTAGAACAAAAGCTGATCATATCAACCCAAAATTTCATTAATACAGCTAACTGTCTAGCCTTTCATCGTCTATGCACTCCTCAGTGATTTGACTTTATGGGAACTACTGAATTCTCTATTTCAAGATCTAATAACAAGCAGGGTATACACACACACACACACATATAAAGCATACATGTGTAATATATATAAAAATAATTCATGCAATAACAATTGTCCTATTTCTGTCTATACAATTAACCTATTAATTCAACTCATTAAACACAAGGGCAAAATATATTGGTGCAGCCAGTTAGCCCTGGGTTCTGCATTGATTTCTTGTTCAGGAAAACTCAGCTTTTTTAAAGCTGACCAATACAGCAGAGTTATGTTATTAAAACCAGTGTGTTTTACATATCAGGTTTCTAACATCACAGTGAAATATATATTCTCAAATACATTCAGGGAACAATAAATAAATAATCCTGAGCTGGCATAAACCCATGCTGATATTTTTATTGTTACTATTTAAATGGAGGGGACAAGGATCAAAAAATGGCTTTGGGAGAATCTGCCCCACTGCTGCTTTCTAGACGAAGGCCAACAGTCCAGTGGTTAGGAAAAAAAAAAAAAAGCCAGATCAAAATGATGGTTGACAAGTGTATAACAGGAATTAGGATATTTAACTGCCTATTTGTGTTTGCCATTGCCATTTAGCATGCCAGTATAAGTGAGCGTTAGTGTATATATATAGTATAACTTAAGTAGGTAATTTTGAGAATGAGACTTGGCATGGTTGGCACATGTTCAGTGTTCTTATACTCCAGAATACCACTCCATCTTAAGCTGCTTTACATGACATACCTCCTTTCACTTTTGGATAGAAAGACTCCCTGTCTATCCACAAATATTCAGAGAAATGCTCTCCAAAATCGTATTTCACAACATCTGATCTGAACAACACTCAATCTAAATGTTGCCCTCAGTTAAGTAGAACTAATTACAACTAATGTGTTAACTTTTATGATTACTGAGGAGCAAGGAGAGAAAGGAGTTAAAAGTACCTTCAAAACTTCCACACTTTAAGTTTATCAAAACAACATCTCTGTGAGGACTCAAGGACACAGTGTGATGAGAGCTAGGTGCAGGTGGAGAGATAGGAGGGCCTGAAAGAGTCAAACAGGTCCCTGCCTTGGAATTAAAACAAACTGATAACTTTGAGACTAGAAATATTTTCATTTATACCGTGCTCTGAGAGGATTGCAGAGAGGACCTTTAAATCTAAATGTTTTACCTAAATAGAGTAACACTCCTCATACTTCTTCCTCCCTCTTGCATGGGAACATTCCCTATCCCAGGTCCCTGTTGCACACAGAGCAACACTAGCCCCGCCAGACACGGCTTTTCAGCCTGTGTGCAAACTGCACTGCTTTCTGGAGAAAAGGCAAAAAGCAGATTTTAAGAACTGCTCTTAAGTTTACCTAAATATAGATCAGCACTCATGTCATGAAGCCAAATGGAAAATCGGTGCATACAGTATGGGTTTTCCCTAGGGTATTTCCTTTGTTTGGGCCTTAGGGATTCCGTGCTGATAGGATTTTTTTTTCTTTTTCTCCTGGTCTGGTGACAGTTATTGAAATATAATTCCTCAAGACTAAAATATTTCTAATCTTCATAGCTAGGCTGTCAAAGAAATATTTTGAAAGGTGTTCTCCAGCTAAACTAGTGACTTTTTCACTGAAATAGGTTGTTCTTTCTCCAATATACTCATATGTAATTGAAGAAATTATTCTTCTTCCAAAATGCCTCTCACCCTATGCAGGAAACCATGAATTATTTGAAAAATGGAACATGAATTAATGTAATGCTCTTGAAAGTGAAAAAATTCTGGTTTCATACCAATACAGTACAAACAGATTATTTGCAATTTTCTACTGTGTATTCACAAGTGTCCTTGAATCTTAAACTGCAATGCTCTGATTTTTTTTCTTGGTAGGCTTATTCTAAAGCCAACTTGCCACCGAACCACTTTTATTGTGGTAGGCTGTCTCACTTGAATCAAGGATATTAGGCTATAAAGGCTACATTTAATAGTGACATATCTCCTTTGAAGCCAGGAGACTTATCACACTTTATTCCAACAGTGAAACAATACATAAAGCATGACTGAATAAGCATTCTTTTTAATTCTGTTCCGGAGACAAAACTGAAGTCCAGAATACAAAATTGGAAAGGCTAATGCCTCACCGATTGCACTGCTGAAGCACAGTTTCACTTAAACATGTTCTTTTATGCTTTTAACATTATATTAAATATAGTTTTCCTTGGGAAAGCACTGTTGGAGATTATTTTGTCTGCCACAGGACACTAAGCCTTTACTATAACCAGTAGTATTAATTCTTCTATACCACTGTGCAAATATGAGCGAAGTGCTGTAGTCTTGCTGAGAATCATTTACTGCTGCCTGTGACTTATACACAGAATTATTTGCCATATGTTTCTTCCTCTCTTGTCTTCTTCCTCCTTAAATAATTTAACTTCAATAAGATATCATTAAAGGAAGAACAACGGAATTTCCTCGATGTAAGCTGACCGCCTGCTAGATGGAGAATCCTACAAAAAGATGAGCTGACAGCTCTGTTCCTTGCTTTGCGTGTTCATTTTACACATTTACATTACAAGAGAGATGTACTGTGTTATTTCAGTAAAGATTTTTCCCACTTCTACAAGATTGTGCTATATTTGCCAGTGCAAGAAAAAATATATACATAGGCCTAAGGGATCTTATGAGTCTGGCGGAAGCCAGCCTTCCCTTGCATTATAGTTCTATCATTCTTGCATTTGTTGTGCTCTTAAAATTATCATAATTCATGCATTTAAAGGAAAATAAAAATCTCAGTAATTCAACACTGGAGTTATATCTCTCTTACCGCATCTTTATTCCAGAGCAAAAAATAACTTACGTTCGAATGACAATCATAAAGCTGTAGCCAATTGTCCCAACTCCAACAAGGAAATAGGAAAGAGGCATCCTGAACTTTAGCCATCCAATTGTTCTTTGGTTATTGTAATAACCATAAAATAGCACAGAATATTGTGCAAAGCCCTGAAAAGCCAACAAAAATTAGGTAGTATCACCAGTATGTTAAATATGCAAATAAACAGAAATTATATCAATAGTAATGAATTGAAACTTGCATCTCCATGAATTTCAAGCAATTATAAACATCACTGTAACAAATTTCAAAGGATAGAAAATTTCTCCTTTTGAAGTTTTTTAAAATACTTTGCATAATTTATGTTGATTTTCACATCTCTTATTTTCAACACTCTTCATAGCTCTACAGTTTAATTTAAAATCCAAAATACTTTTTGGTATAAAGACAAAAACACATTTTTTTTTACAAAACTTGCTTCATAAAGTGTGAAAGTACAGAAAGTATGAAAATAATTTCACCAAAAAGGTCAGATTAGTAATTTATTTTCTACATTCGTAAAACATTATTGCAGGTCCTCATTCTTACATACTCACCTACTCATATACTTTCTACCCACACTACTCTGTCAAGAAATGCTGTTTGTTGTTCACAGTGATATGCATCATTTAACAGGTAACTGTATTTTATTGGTTAGTATAATGTACATTTACTTTTCTGTAGGTAAGAGGTTTTTTTTTTTTTTTGGTAATAATTTACTGGTGAATGGTCAACTACAAGCAAGATCATGGAATCATGATCTAAAAGTAATCAAAATAATTAAAGCTTCCAGGTAATCTTGACGTTAGAGCAAGAATTCATGCACTAAAAGAATATCATATTCAGAAATCTTTACAAGGACAACTCAGCCTATCTCATTTTCATTCATATCATAATAATTTTCAGAAACATAGATATAGTATAGAAATGCATAGGTATAATAGATAATAATATTTACTTCTCCAAATGGAAATGTTACTGTAGAACACATTTATTACTAATTACTATTAGAACACCTGCACTGATAGGACATATTCAGGACATATTACAGCATCTTATAATTCCATGTTAGCCTTTGTTTCTGTACACAGTCAGTGCAGTTCTGGAAAGCCTTTTGTACCCCTCAAAGTATTAAAATATCGTTTAAGTAACTGTGCTCTGTCAAGTCAGAGATAATCCCTCTACTGTGTGTAATTCAGACTGTTCCCCGGTCTTTGTCTACAGCACTTCACCAGGAAACCTGAAATATTTTTAGCTGTATAAAGGTAAGCATACACGGAAGATCACTTTCACTCCTTCCTCAGTTTAACATAAAAAAAGGATAAAATAAAAATATTGGTCAAAAACACTATTATAATAACCCTTGAATGTCTGATTCCTTTAGATTAAGATTATTGTCTGAAATGTAGAATATATAGTGTTAAAATTGAATTCCAGGTAGAATATTAATGAATCCAAAACTACTTCTTGACATTAAAATGAATACAATATAAAAGACAACAAAGCAAAGAACATTTTGAGCTCATACTTTGACCACCAAATACCCACTGGTGGGTATTTTTAGAATGTGAAATGATGTTCAGTGATATATATTCAGTTACTTGTAACTTACTTTGTAGCATACAAAAACTCCTATCAGATAACAATAATACTTTCTTCCCTGTTTAACTAATGATGCCATTGCCTTTGGAGAATGCTTGTCAATATGACACGTTCTTTCGAATCTGAAAAGTCTAGGGGATTCATTCCTTTCACTGTCCTATTCCACATTGTTACCGCCATCGCATTTGCTCCCCGTGTTAACTTCTGCTATTTGCTGGACTTCCTTCTTCAGAGCTGTCAGATCTTGTTTCTCTCAGTCCTTATAAACTTTCCCTCTCTTTCTACCATCTGTCTTCATTCATCTCTTTTCTCTCCAATCCAGTTCCTTCAATATTTTGTTCCCATTTGTGGTATAAATCTCTTTGCATCTCCAAGACTCTTTTCAAAAACTCTGTGTTACTATATAATTAATATCTCTTCAAGGTCTCCGTGACGTGTTAACTTCTCATTTTAAAATGTCATCATCATTATCCAATTTCCCAGCCACATAGCTAGATATATTCTTTCCATCACTTAAATATAAGTCATTATGAATCAAATGAACTGTTGTTTTAGGGAACAGTCATTGCAAAATATTATTCAGGTGGGTCTTTAGAAAGGCCAAGAGTCTTTCTATCCTTCTGTATGCAAATAGGGCCCACCATTTTATGTGACCAAATAGAACAGAAATTTTCTTTGAATGCATTTACGGAGAAGAACAGATAAACATACTACTTTATACTTGATTTTTATTAGGTGGTTTAAAGTGAGTAACCCTGAAAGAACTGCTTGAAAATTATAAAATTAGCATGTAAAAATCATTTTTCTCCTACATTCTGTTGTCTTTCAACCAGATTTCTCATCTGCTGATAGTCGAAGATGGAAAAGAGAGCCAACGAAAGCTAAATAAAAAATGAAAATCTGGAGTCATTTGAGGCTCCACAGAAGAGTATTGAGCCACAAAAGGAGAGACCTTATCTGGACTTTTGTTCCAGATTTGTACGTCACAAGATTAGGGACTCCAACATATTCTAACCAGAGACAAAAACGGCAATAAAAATGGGAGACAGAGCCACTGTACCCTTTCTGTGTTTTCTTCTGCAGGGATAAGAAAAATTCTTACTCTGCACGTTACCCGACCCCCCCTCCAAAAAAAAGAGAAAGAGGTAAGAAAATCTGCCTCTGCCCCTACCCTGAGTTGATCACATACAGCCTGTGCTTTTACCTGTCTTCTAACAAAAGTACTGTAACACCAATTTTATCATCTTCTGGCTTTATACAAAATCTCTATCTATAAAGAACAACTATAGCACTTGCCATGTACAAAATTAGAGAAAAATATGCTTTCGGAATAAAAGTAGCATACCTAAGAAAGTACCAGTAGAAAGTTCAGGAGGTATAGTTTCCAGGAGTAGAATGGACATCACATCAACAATAAAGTAAAAATTAAAACACACCTCAATACAGCTAAACTAGATCTATATTCTTTAAGATAAGAAAAGCTAAAAACATATTTAGAAAAAGACTTGCAAAGCATGTTTTATTCTCTTTTAGTTTTCTTCTTTTTTTTTCTGAGTCATACTGCCCCCTTAGATTTGGAACATAAACTCATAAAAACACATTTCCACTCATAAGGAATAGATGTCAACAAGAGATGCAAATCCAGCCTAGAGTCTTTTTCCTACACATCTTTTTTTTTGCTGGAAACTATAGAATGTGTGTGTGGACATGAAACTTAAGTATAATATGTTTTACCTGAAGGAAATATTTATTCTCAGAATTCATGGAAAAGGTAAATTATTTCTATTTCCCTTTTCTCCTGAAATATTTCATATTAAGTCTCTGAGGATTAAATAATGAAGCAAGAGCCAATACTAAGAAAAAGAATATGCAGCATGGCATGAATATGCACTCACACTGAAATCCCAGAGAGTAGCAAAGTTCATTGCAGTTGCTTCTTCAGCTCGTGGGACAGTTTTTCTAGGTAAAGAACCATATGGCTTTCCCATCAAAGCCTGGAACCAAAAAATGAGAGAAATTTACACTGTAAAGCAAAATACCAACATGGGGAAGGAATATAGATCTGATCATTGTTGGGAAGACTTATTTTGTGCTGCTTAACTATTTAGTTACTTCTTCAATTCTTTCCACCCCTCCTCACATTAATAGATGGAACTATGCTAAAAGTATGCAATAATGGTAAGGTTTTTTAATTTAAAGTGAAGTTGTGCTAGTGTTAATGGACAGTCATGCAGTGCTTCTTACAAAGGAATCCAAGCTGCTCTGAGGACTGAGCTTGCCTTCAAATGAATTGATTCATTTTTCTTCCATCATGTATTTTCCTGCTTTATTTTTAGAACTGCATGAGCAGATGCTACAGATTTAGGCTCTGGATGATGAGAGTCAGGAAAATCTCCCTCTCACTGGTGGGACATTTGCCCTATATATCTCCTCACTGGGCCCTCACAATGCCTCACCCTGGAAATAGTTGGGTATTTTCTGTTTTTGTTTCAGTGGAGGAATTTCAGTAGAACCATTAAAATGCACTACTAGGAAACTGCTTGAAACTCCTATCTGATCTTTTCACATCCACTGACAAGGACTTAAGGAAAGAGGATATGAAACAGAGAAATCAAGGAGATAGCAAAACAGTTTTACTTCCATGCAAGTGCTCTTTTTAGAAAGATAGAATAGTCCTCCAAAGCCACTAGGTAAATATTACATTGCACAAAAGTGATTTTTTCTAGAATTACAACTTGCACTCAGCATTTTAACCGCAAAGCAAACATCTCAAAATACTATCAGTCTCTCTCACACCTTGTTAATATATGCACATTAAGGCTACTGAAAAGGACCCATGCTGCCTAAGAGGCGTGGAATACATCTCTATAATGTACATTATATCAAGATATGCTCAGCTGATGCTTAGTCTTGGTCCATCTTCTTGGTTCTCCACAGACAAAAACACAATGCTGGCTCTGTCACAGAATAAGTGAAGTCATTTAGGGAAGATATTTTTACTTGCAGATATTTTTCTGCCATGTCTAGTTCAAAAGACCCTCTAGAATCAAATCCCCATGGCAAACATATGCCCTTATAGCTTTTGTAAATTTTAGAGCTCCTAATGCATAAAGATACTACAAAATTAGTTAATAGTCCGGTCCAATAAAATCTTACGGTAAAGACAGAAATTCATAAAACAATTCTGAATGATAATTTAAAGCATTCCCACCTCAGGCACCATTACAAGTCCAAAGGTCAGTCCAAAAAGAATCATGTTTATTCCATACATCCAGCGTAAGAATATAAAATAAGAAGCTACTGATGAGCCAAAGTGACCTACGAAAACAGAAGATGTGAAAAAAAGGCAGATGGGTTAGTCTATTTATGTTTCTTTATTTAAAGGTAAATTTGCTTAAGCTTGTATAAAATAAATAAAATCAGAGGAGGTTTTTCATCTTCTTTATTACTTCTTTATTACTCTAACCTTTTCCAAATTGCAGGCTGATATTCAATGACGTGACAAAGAAAAGTGAAAACAGAAACTAAAAAGCATAATTATTACTTATACATATTATTTGTAGTCATGCAAAAAAAAGTCATATTTACTTATACAAAATCCTCATGATTCAATATTAGGATTCAAGGGGAATCACCTTTTTCATTTTTCCTTTTTTTCTGGCTTGCACTGGGAGTATTTTTGACAGGCTAAGAAGTACCAGCTGAGTTTTAATGGGAAGAAGCACAGAATTAGCAAACAGTTTTTCCAAAGGCACAGAGTACTTGTAAGTGCTTGTCTAATGCAGCTATTGATGTGGTCACTGGAGTTGTTCACTGGACACAAAAGAAAGATCTGTGAGTGTTACAAGCCCCTTCTTTTGCTTTGCTAATGGTGGACTCCACCTGCACTCAAGGGCAGAGGCAATCCCATCACAGGAAGAGCACAGATGAAGCCTTGGACTGCACCCCTAGGGGTGAGGAATGACTGGGCAGCAAGGGCCTGATTTGACCAATATCTCTGTAAGTGAGCCCACACAGAGGTAGCAGTTTGAATTCAATGCCAGCTTGCTGCAGCACTGCTTCTGCTGAATGTAGAACAGCTGATGGTCTTGTTCATCTTGCTGTCAGAAATTAGGAAAATACCAGATTTCATTTCTGTTACCAGCAATTCACATGTAAAAAATGACCTTTTCACAAGTTTTCTCACACATACTGTGTAGGAGTGAAGGAGACTTGACACATTCTGATGGCAAATAATGAGAAGCAAATCTCTCTATGCACAGGAATATAGATTGCAGTATCCACACTGTTTCACAAAGCCCTGCCACAGATTTTTTCCTTTTGTGAAATGCATTTAACACAGCTAGTGCCACTAGCTGATAATATAATAATATCAGCAGAAAATTAAATAT
Organism: Tinamus guttatus; assembly: GCF_059628265.1. NCBI lineage: Eukaryota > Metazoa > Chordata > Aves > Tinamiformes > Tinamidae > Tinamus > Tinamus guttatus. The sequence goes on from NW_028289316.1 coordinate 93,604, forward strand.
GTTTAAACTGGTACAGGCGCACAGTATAAACATATACCCATTTATAAGACACATTTATGAGAGCTGTGCAAAGGGAGAAGCAAGTCATTCTGACAAGAGAAGATATCAGCATTTCAAAAGCTGCTTGATTCACAGCTTGGAATGAAAACAATTTTGCAATTCTCCATGAAGAAGAAGACAATCTTAGCATTTATCTACTGGGGAGTCTGGGCACAGGCCTAGGATGAGAGTGTTTAAATCAGGCCAGCTACAACTTTTGGGATCCCTTGGACTCAAACAAATTAAGTGTGGGGAATTTTGTGTAGCCAGCAACCTTTGATACCATAGGATTTCTCCTGCTGTGTGTTTTGTTTTGAGTTAATGCGAATATTCCCTCGTGTTAGAAATAGCTTCCTTTCATGAACGTAATTACAGTCCAAAAAAAAAATGTCATCATGATTTCATCATTATGCATCTACCTGGAACATCTGTATTAGGGCTCTGCATTGAAATTACATGTATCAGTTTAGCTATTGCAGCTCCCAACACAGTCTGATATTGGCCTTCATTTCTTCTCATCAATGCATCAGGAACAGCAGCCTTTTATAAGAGGTTCAGCTGGAGAAGAAAGTAACTTATCTATGGACACCCTTCTCCAGAATGGGCAGGTCCACATTGTAGTCTATCCAGAAATTAGAATTCACTTTGAAATGCAGCCTGGTCAAGGGATGAATGAAATCTAGTATTTTAAAGTAGGTGTCAGGCATCCTTCCCAGGCTGATGGTGCAGCATACAAAATCTTGGTACGCATTGCCATACATAGTCCAAATGCTAGTTGTGATCCCAAAACTGACATTAATAAATGTCCATTCTCTAAGAAAAAAGTAGTGGCCCCCCAGCTGAAAGGGGTTGTGATAAATAGGGTATTAGTTACAGAAGGGAATTAAGAAAGTAGGAAGAACCGACCAGAAAAGTTTCTCTGTTGCAGCTTAGATATACTATTACTTCTTGTATTCTTTTTATTATTCTCTTCTTTATTATCTGACATGTTGTTAGCAGATTATTTAGCTGCACAAAGACTACCAGAAACAAGTCTTGTTTATATATGTGGTTAATATAACTTTGCAGTTTAGGTTATAGTATGAAATAACAAGGATGCGTTTTCTCATGCCAAAATAACACAATTTAGTCCTGCTTTAAGAATCTTTCTTTAACCTGTCTAGAGCACAGAGGTATAATTGTTGAGTTCTCTGACTTGGTGCTGTTAAGGTTTTTCCTGGATATCTACAAATGACCTTGAAACAAGACTCTGACTCTTTTCTTCAAAGCAGACAGGAATTCTTAGATTTACACAATATTGACTGTTCTCCTTCACAGATTACTCTCTGACTAACCTTGAAGAAGCCAGTTGTTTATTAAAAGTATCTTCATGAAGTCCATTTATAATTCCCCAACCAGACCAAACAAAGTCAAAAAAAGAGAAAAAGAAAGGACAAATCTTATCTCCCTCACCATGTCAAATGAGCACAACTTCAGGCACAGAGTTCTGAGCACAACTGTGAAGCTGCTTCTGTGAGTTACTGTCTTCCCTGATCCTTCCTAGATCCAGGGAAGCGTTCAGGTGAATAGCACTGCCAGGCCCCAGTGTGTCACTTGCCACTGTTCAACCCTGTACTCCAGCTATCTTAGAAGCATCTGACTGAAAGGAGTGAATCTGTAGTTGTTTGAGAGATCGGTACCAAAAATCTGCAACAGCATAGCTAAAATATCTTTATTTTTATTTTTATTTCTAAATAGGCTCAAATTTGTTGGCCTTCCAGCACCATTTGGCAATGGTGGGGTAGCACAGATAGATACCTACCCTCTTTTGCTTTTGTACAAGAAATAATTTTGTAACATCTAACACAGTTTTGTATTTCTTTCTAAGTCAAGGGAATCTCTCTCAGAAGCACCCAGTTGATCATTTGGTACTATATGAGACCTTCAATTCCATCGTTTTCAATCTCTCTACAACCCAGACTAATTCTGAGAACTGACCAAATCTAACAAGAATTAGGTGCAATGCTAGCTGCATTTGTGTGTTGACTTCTGACCTATATCACAAAGCTGATGGTCAGATTATGTGGCATTTTATTAAAAATGTCTTGATCTTTTTTGTTGATCTTCTAGATTTCAAATGGAAGTATCACCATATTTCTACACTAACCTATATGTCATAGATTATTAGTGCTGCAAAAATGTTTCCTTTCTGTACTGAAACTAGTCATATTTGGTCTGTGTCCAGATACAATTTTTAGAAGGACTGAAGGATAAACATTAGATGTTCTAAGTGGATAGAAATTTTCATCTATTTTCCTCATTTTCTACTATAAACAGTTACTTCCATATTTGATTGGGATTTTTTATAAGCAGCTCAGCTTTTAGATGGGAAAAAGCAAATCATCCCCGTGTAAAATCATAGACATAGCTTACACTGACAAGTAATTGGGTGAAGGTAAGAGGTGTGAGGGTCTGCTGACCATAACGAGTCCCTTAGCACACACACACATTTAATCAGGTGGAGAGCTTCCCTATATTGAGCCTGTTAAGTGTCAAGTCTTTTATTCCATTCATAAACCTTCACTTTATACTTTCCATTAATGGGCTCATACGGGACTCAAGCAAAAATTTCATAAATTCTTCTAGACATTATCTACATGATAGTGATGGGACCTACATTTCAGTGCTTAAGCATCTGCCTTTATGCTGAAAGGAAAAAGCTGATAGTATAGTATCAAAAATGATAGTTGAGGATTTTAATTTCTGTGGGTTGAAAGGGTTGTTCATTCAACTTTAATCCCATAGTCCTTTTCTTCTGTCAATCCCATTCTTCTGAAAGTAGCAGATCCTAGAAACATTTACTTTTTAAATGAGCTCAGCTGCCTGTTGAAGCACACCATATGTATTGAACCAGGTGCATATGCATGTGTTCTAGGTACAAAATTGTCACAAACGAAACAAATTAGTTTAATCACACCAAAGAGGACAGTAACAGGGAAGGTAGCCGTACAGGCCGAGCTCTGTGGGAGAAAACTGAGCCAGTAAATTTTGTTATGTTGCTGTGCTGGCGGGCTGTAAAAAGAGCAGAGAATTGGTATTCTGGTTTGGGTGGTCTCCCACCTTATTCGTTTTCTTAAAGGTAGATTTACCATGTGATAACTAGACTGTAGGTCTATTTGCAACTGGCTGTTGTAATATACTTTTGCAAAATTGAAAGTTATTTCTGAAAATAAAAAGTTTCTGAATTCCTCTTAAAGGAGGGCTTGCAATCTCCTTTAAATCCAGTTTCACCTTACTACCAATTGTATTGTCACATGAATAAACAGGGACCACTGGGGAACAGTGATTAAAATTTCTGTATATACAATATGATACCTAATTTGAAACTTTCACAGGATATTCTAAATAGCTGAAGACTCCAATCACTGACCCAGAAATCATTCTATCTCCCTTTAAAGATATTCAAAGAATAATTACATACTAGTGAGAAAGGCCACACTTTGCTTTTTCTTGTATATCATCCAGAAAATATCAAAAAAAAAAAAAAAGAAAAAGAAAAAGCCAGCTAAACAAACTCTCCTTGTGCAGCTCCAGACTGATAGAAGATAGAACATTCTTTTTTTTTTTTTTTTTTTTTTCTCTTCCTGGCGTGGGGGGAGTGGAGTGCATGGTGTCAGCTGTACAGGCATTACATATGCCAAAGATTTTCAAGTCTTTGTTTCAGACTGGCTATGTTTCATAAATCTTTGGCCCATTCATACTTAATTTTGAGATAGGGATTTTAATGGGATTTTTTTCTTTTATACTAAGTTTTTATTAATTTTAAATAATCCAGGAAGACTGACAAAATTAAAGTCCTTGATTGATAGAGGAGACTGAGAAAATATATATTTTCTGTTATCACAGAATCACAGAATCAAAGAACCATTGAGGGTGGAAGGGACCTCTAGAGATCATCTAGTCCAACCCCACGCTGTTCCAGCAGGGACATCTAAAGCAGATGGCACAGGGTTGCATCCAGGTAGGTTTTGAAGATGTCCACAGAAGGAGAATCCACAATCTCTCTGGGCACCTTGTTCCAGGGCTCTGTCACTCCCACAATAAAGAAATCCTTCCTCATATGGAGATGGAACTTCCCATATTTTAATTTATATCCATTAACCCCTGTCACTGGACATCACCAAGAAGAGTTTGTCTCCATCCTCTTTACATTCCCTCCCCAGGTATCTTTTTTACATTTTCTCCTCAGGTATGTATATACATTGATGAATCACCTCCCAGTCTTCTCTTTCCCAGGCCAAACAGGCCCAGCTCACTTAGTCCTTCCTCACGAGACAGATGCTGCAGTCCCTTAATCATCTTTGTTGCTCTGTGCTTGACCCTCTCTGGAAGTTCCCCGTCTGCCCAGAACTGCACCCAGTACTCCAGGTGCAGCCTCATCAGAGCTGAGGAGAGGAGCAGGATCCCCTCCCTCGACCTGCTGGCAACACTTGTCCTCATGCAGGCTAGGGTCCTATTTGGCCTTCTTGGCCACAAGGGCACACTGCTGCCTCATGGTTAACTTGTTGTCAACCAGGACTCCCAAATCTCTCTCTGCAGAGGGTGATGGTTGTGCTCTTTCCCCAGCTTAACCTGACTTCTCATATGTAGCCCTATATAATTGTAAACTACCACATTATCTGGTCCTGGTATTTGCCTCCCTGATTTCTTCCCTCACTCAGAGTTTAACCATCAATAAAAAATCTGATGACTGCATCCTGATGGGGAGATAAGGCTAATTGTGTGTACACCAGCAAACAGTCATTTCTGAATTGAAAGAATGACTATAAATCAATCATCTTAACCCATAAATATGGGGACAGCCCAAGAGCCCACTGAGCTCTCTTTGCATGGCAGCAGGCTGCATGCTGGGATCTCCCCTTTGGCAGGGACCCCTCTCAGGGATACTTCTCGAGGTTAAGAGTTCCTTCCCACTACAGATTCATGGTAAGTGACTATATGTGCTCTTTTTCTGAACTTGTAAACTTTACTTTGGAACTGTGCACAAATCCCTTAGTCATAAACCGTTGACTAGGTCTGGGACTAGGATTGGATCCAGTCACACCCAGAATCCTCTCAGAAGGAGTTTGGAAAGCAAGGGGGTCCAATCTGAACCTCATGACTCAACGGCAGGGTGTTCTTGATATTTCTGTGTGTATCTTGAACCTCCATGCAGTAAATAATAAATGACCTTGCCATAGAATCTTGTGAAACCATTGTCTTTATCAATAAAACTTATTCCTATTTCTTTCTCACAAGTGAAGTGCATTGTGTCACTTACCCCCCATCATCACTCGTTCTGTGACACAGAGCTGCTTTCCAATAGGTCAACCCCTAATCTGTACTGGTGCCTGGGGTTATTCCTCCCCAGGTGCAGGACCCTGCACTTGTCCTTGTTGAACCTCAGGAGGTTCCTCTCTGCCCAACTCTCCAACCTATCTAGGTCCCCCTGGATAGAAGCACAGCCCTCAGGAGTGTCATTCAGGTTGGTCAAACATGACTTACCCTTGGTGAATCCATGTCAACTACTCCTAATCACTTTCTTTTCCTTCACATGCCTAGAAATGGTCTCTAGGATGAGCTGTTCCATCACCTTTCCAGGGACGGTGGTGAGGCTGACTGGCCTCCAGTTTCCCAGCCAGTCCTCTTGCCCTTTTTGAAGACCAGTGTGATATGCTGGTTTCTTCCAGTCCTCCCACACCTCTTCCACTCCCCATGACCTCTCGAAGATGATGGAGAGAGGCAGAGCAATAACTCCCGCCAGTCCCCTCAGCACTCTTGGCTGCATCCCATCCAGACCCATAGATTTATGGGTGTCCAGTTTGCCTAAAAAATCTATAACACAATCCTCCTCAACTAGTGCAAAGTCTTCCTCTCTTCCCGTTATCTATCCTGTGTCCAGGCTCTGTAGTTTGTGGGGACTGGCCTTAGCAGTAAAGACAGAAGCAAAGAAGGCATCTAGTAACTCTGCCTTCACTGCATCCTCCGTCACCAAGGTACCCATCCCTTTCAGCAGTGGGCCCGCATTTTCCCTGTTCTTCCTTTTGCTGCTGATGTGTTTGGAGAAGCCCTTCCTGTTCTCCCTGGCAACACTTGCTAGCTCTGATTTCAAACGGGCATTGGCATTTCTCGTTGCATCCTTGCATTTTCTGACAATGTTCCTCTATTCTTCCCATGTAGTCTGGCCCTTCTTCCACATCATGTATGCTCTGTTTTTCTCTTTAAGTGTTTCCAAGAAAAATTTTATCAAGAAATAAAATCACATTTTCCTAACTAAGATGTTTTTTTCTGGTTTCCCTCTGAAAATTTTGGCTAACTTTATTAAAAAGTCTTTACCTGTCCTTAACACTTAGTACAAAATTTATGGAATCAAAGAATTAAAAAATATAAAGAAGGAATTAAGACAGAAAATATTGAATCATCAGAATGAATTATTCCCTCTATTTCCAGGCATAGAAGATAGAACATTGCTAGTTATTAAGTAATGCAAATGTCCTGCCTCATTCCTGCTCTTTCTCAGAACTGGATTTCCAGGAGCAGCCCAGACCTGTCACAACCTGATATTTACTGCTTGTTTCACTGTTGTCTACACCTGAAATGAGCTGCCATGTAGAAAGCTCTCCAAGTGTCTTTACATTGCCCTATTTGCTACATGAGACTACAGTTTGTGGGAGTTAACATGACTAAGCACTCACCACAAGCATAATTCTGTCTTTTAAATAATGATTCAGGTGTCCAATCACTTTCCCTGGCCTTTATTGAGTCTTTTTGACAGACCACAGAACAGAGTACTTACAAGTTAGGTGCTGCTGGTACCAACAAGAAGATACTCTAAGTCTTTCAATACGCCACATTTAGCAACCCCCTCTTGTGTAAAGAGAATTTTAAGTATTCTTTACGAACATCTTCGCACCTATCCTATTCCTTGTCAGGTGCTTGCATCCCTGGTGTCACTGTAATCATACAAGTGGCTCTACTGAGCTCCAAAAGAAGTGGTTGGTGCAGTAACCTAGGAGTCAAAGTTGAGTCCAAGTCTCCTGATCCTGTCTCAGTCCATAGCCTCTGGAAACACAGCCGCACTTGCAGAGCTGCTTCTGCAGTTTCTTTTAACAGCTGCACCTCTAAAGACAGCAGCTCTTAAGGACATTTCCTGAAGTTCATGTAAAACAGCTTGACACATGAAGCTTCTCCAGCATGGTCTGTGCATGGTCTCTGCTCCAATCTAGAGGTTTTGATCAGATCTTGATATGAAAATTTGGTTTTATAAATGATCTCATACTGAATCTATTAACCTGAAATTTTGAGCAAGCAGTGTAATCATTTACTCAAGCAATACCAAATGCCCCAAAATACAGAACAGCTCCTGGCCTATTACTGCCATCAAAGTGTATAACTGATATGGTACACTATCTGTCTACATATAAACTCAGATGACAATTAGGTTTCCATAAAATGATGAAGCAGTAGTCATCTGGTCTCTGTACTTCAGGGTGTCCACATGTCTTTTCTGCTCTTCTACATGTTTGTCACTCTTTTGTTTTTTCTTTTCCACTTCAATCTTTCATGTTTCTTCTCTTTTAATATCTAAACAACTTCTCTTTTTCTGGGGCATGGGAGACACTACCAATCAAGAAGTCCTTGAGCTTAGTACGTATGAGATACCTGGTGACAGCTATCACTTGGATTAACCCAAGTCGAACACATTTTGACATATAATTATTCTCCTCAGCATAATTTCAGAGTTTTGTTTGAAACCAAAACTTGCTCTATACTTTAGAGTTTTAAACCAAACTGCAGTCTGTTTGTACTTCTTAAATTACTAATATTCAAAGCACGATACTGTTTCTGTAAACAAAAGCAATTGCAAGTCACCTAGGGAACAAGCTGAGCATACAGAACAAGATGCCACAGAAGAGCAGAGCTCACAGTCTTAGCTCATCAACTTACTAAACAGTAATATCTCACAGTGATTTTGGGAGTTTCCAGATGAGAGGAAAAATGTTGCTCATTGCAGGAGAGAAAAAAAAAAGATACAGACATAGAACTAGAAAAGTAATTAATTCATATTCTACAAGGAGATAAATGTGGCTGTTAAAGTTGTCACTAGCAGAACAGCTGCCCCAAGACAACTTCCTTCCAGAAACCTCACTCTAATAAATCCTCAAGGTGTCTATTACATGTCCAGACCAGTAAAAGACCATGTGCATCTTGTTGCTGTGTTTGATTTTATCTGCATATAGATAAAATATATAGATATATAGATATATAGATAAAACATCTGTATGTAGCAGCTCTTTGTAAACTCCAACCTTAACAAGTAGATAATCTGTCCAGTCGTATGTAGACCGTTTGTTTGAAGGCTTTAATAAATTCTGCTCAAAGGTTATTTTGCAGTCCAAAAATTCCCCAAATTTCACAGTTTCTTTATTTTCTTGTTCTTCTCTTGTTCTGGTCATTGCATTTGATGCAACTCATATCCAAAAGGACCAAGTCACACCCTACTGCACTCTTAAGCATCAGGGACATAGCTTTGCTAAAATACTCCTGAAGTCAAGCCAACTTTCCTTTTAAAATAGAAGGCTAGAGATTAAATCTTTTACTGAAAGTGGAACATAAAGCTGAGTCATATGAAAGAAACACTCTCAAACATTGCCATAGTACTAACTACAATGTTTTGTTTACATTTATGTCTAATATATCATGACATCCAGACAGGATCATGATCTTTTACTCTATTGTACAATGTATGGAAATGAGAAAAATAATGCCTAAAGATTCTCTGATATAAGGCTAAAAAAAAAAAAAAATAAGCCACAGAAATAATTATCTAAGACAAAGTAAAATTAAGGTGGAAAATATCTGGTTTCTAGTATGTTTTTCATATTTAATATCAGTACTCACTTCTGATCTGTTGTCTGTGTACTAGGGACTATTACCTGTAAGATGACTAACAATCTATCTCGAACATATTTCAAAGAGCTAAAATATCAGGCTCAAGAAATACAAATGAAAGAATAAATATTCATAATACTATACACTTTACATTTGATATGGACAGGTAATTCTAAAATATAAAAAAGGAATTTAAAATTCTCACATACATCAGGGATGCTATACGAGGTATTATGCTTTATTACCTTCCAGAAGTACTTACTTTCTATCTCCTTAATTTTCATTTCCCAGGGTATGCAGGCTGTCTTAAAGTTTTCAAAATCTCTTTGAAATTTCATCCATTTCTGAAAGGGTCACATAAAAATAAATAAATAAATAACACAATCATCTTACAACAAAACCACTAGCTCTGCCTGGCGACTATCTGGGATGTACTGCCTTTTAACTATTTCTTCTTTGAAAAAGAAAAGGCAATGAGGCTGACTCAGGCCAGAGCTCCATCTATCCCATATCTAACAGCCTAACAGCAGTCAAAAGTGGGTGCCAGGAGTAGAGAGTATGTAACACTACCTTCTTAGTACTCTCCTAGGTACCATTTTTTTTCAGCTCTCAATTCTTAAGCCAGATGGGGGTTATTAGATACCTCCTTTGATGGATTTCCCTGCCATGACCTTTCCCTGTTGCCTCTTGAGCCAATGTAATCCCTTAATCATCCACAGAATCCTTTGGCAAAGAGCATTGCATCAAAGCACTAATGTGTGAAGAACCATCTCCTTCTATTCCTTTTGACTGTGGCTTCTTTTGAAGCCCCTGTTTCTTCCACAAGAAAAATGATTAAATCATATCATTCATTTCTGAGGATTGCTCCTGAGAATTAAATTTGTTCTCTCCTTTGCTATCCAAAATTCAGATCTAGAGCTCAAGCTGTGTTATTTAATTGCAACTACTTAAACCAGTATTTTATCTATTGGATAAGAATAACTTTTATAATTGAGCTTCTTGTGCACAGCTGAGTTTGAAACTCTATTTTTTTTTAATATTAATGCTAATTAAATGTGATTGCACAAAAATACGTACTCACAAAAATGTGACAGTTGCCTACAGAAAAGACAGTTAAACTAAGAGCATACCTGGCCATAGTATATAGTAGGGCACTCTTAGGATGTTTCTGCATAGCATTTGAGTTCAAAGCAGGAGCATACTTTATAAATGAAGCCCAGCTTGCCACACTGTGCTTTGCTTTGTGCTGCAGAGTGGTGTCAGAGCACTCATTAAGTCAAAAGATGCACTCTACAAGTGCACTAATCCATGCCAGCTGAAACTGGGCAGTCCATGGAATCACACTGGACTTGGACGAAGGTAAAACCTGCCAGGACACATGGTCCTCAGCAGCAACCGGTTGACCCTTCCATCACACTCCTGTTGAGCCACATAATGTGCTGACTTGACACAGCCCTGGCGTATAGGCTGAAAGGAAAAGTCAAGAGTATTTCTGCTGGGAGGGAAAATGCACTTCCTGATCTTTCATCTGCCTAAGAAAAACACCAGGCTTGGGATCTGGTTCATATATAAAAGCCAAGGTACACCCATACAAAGCTAAACTCTCAAAAAAGTTGTTTTTGTCTAGATGATAAGTCTCAATCAAGCTCTGAGTTTGGATTGGAAATGCAGTCGCAAGACAGCAATGGGAAAAGGGTTAAAATGTAAATAAGACAGGGAAATTTACTTGGAAAGATGTAGACATATGTCAACATCTACAATCTCTCTGTCTGTATTACATGAAGTTAATGAAATAGTATATTTACCTTGGTCATCATCACTTTGTATGCATAGAACTTTTTTCCTTTTCCTTTCCCAAGGGCACCTTCAAACTTTTCAACAAAAAGTTGGGCTTCCCTGGAAATGAGAGAGAAGAGAGATACAGATGATGTAATAGGATACACACAGGATACTGTCTCTTCCAATGTAACCCCTCCCCATCACAGATTTTTGCATAACAGTGTTCCTTAGCAATATGCAGAAAAAAAAAATGTTCCAAGAGGTTTTATTTCACAGAAGACTAGTCAAAGGTACTGCAAACAGAATACACAACCTGAATGTGTCACTGCTCTAATTCAAATGTATTTGATTACATCCCGTTAGTTATCCAACATTTGTTTTTTCAGTGACTTTCATTAAAAGTTCAACTACTGTCCATTTACATCACTTCTTATAAACTGTTATTCACCTTTTGGGCCGCTGGTTCTTGTCCATCTACCAAACAGAATTTTATTTTATTTTATTTTATTTTATTTTATTTTATTTTATTTTATTTTATTTTATTTTAATTTTGGTTTGGTTAGGTTTGGTTAGGTTTGTTTTTTTTTTGCAGAAGTGCATACACTTACGGCTCTCATTCTCCTAGACTAGCTTTAATTCATTCCTTCAGAATATTTGACTAAATTATACCTAACTGTATTATTCTCAATCAGTTCTCACATGTGCGGCTTCAGTGGTCCCAAAAATATTATTTTTTACTCTTTAAAGGGAATGTACTAATATTTACTCCATTGTTTTTCTATGGAGGAAATAAGCCTTCCAGGCCATGCATAAAACACTGGAAAATAAAGTGATATTTCTTAGCTTTAGATGTATACACCATAGTGAATATCTACTTTGCCATCAAGCCAGACTATTGCAAAGCATTGTGTATTATATTATTTGCTTATTCACACTAAGCACTTGGGGAAATGCAGAGAATTAGAAAAGTGTTAATTGTGAGGCACACCTTCCTAGAAGCTATGCAGATAAGTTCACTGAGTGAAATTATCTTGCTTATAGCTGCATCCCACAGATTTAAGTCACATGAAGAAACGAAAAGATTGTCAAACTGCAAAAAAGACCCCAAATTCCCAAGATAATGCATCTGAGCTCAGTTTCTTTTTTGAATTCAGGTTGGCAGAAGACTACAGCGTTTATCCCAAGCCCATCATTCTTTATTTTGATGTGGCCCAAGACACACACATTCAGATGGAAAAATAAAAGGCCTCACACCACCACCACCAGCAGCGCGCGTATCCCATCCCTTCACTCCACCAGTGTTCTTCAGGAAGCAAGTCTTTGTTAAGGCTTTAGATTTCTAATACAGCATTTTGTTCTGGATCTTGGAGTCTGATCTTTCTATGCTTTGCATAACTTTAATGATCTTTCTATGCTTTAAATAACTTTAATGCTCAATGAGCCTTTAATTTTCTCTTTTGAGACAGACCTCTAAGCCCTTCAGAGATTTTCTTGCTCAGCAGTAACATCTCATACTTTAATTCTGATTCTCAAACAAGTCTTTTCTTCAATCCTAGCCATCTCATATAAGTTAGGGAAAATGAATTCTTCCAGCATTCAGGAATCCCACTTAAATCCATGTCCGGAAGGTTAAAAATCTTGCGTTACCTGGAGAGAGATAAAGCAATCCTAACAGCAGATGGCAGCTTCCCTGTAAACTCGGGAGTCAGTGATGGAGTTCCATAAAAGCAGGCAGTATAAACTGTGCTTGTACTGGGCTTGCAATCACATGATAATTTTGATTTGAGAAGAGGAAAATCTTCTACAAATCGCTACTGCCAGTGATTGAAGCAGTGGAATAGATTCATGAAAAAATACTGAAAGCAAAACCTATAAAGCAATAGAAATACTGTTTTCCAGATCTTGCTGTTTCTTCCAGATCTCCAGGGTTAATGTTTCTGGCTTTCCTGAATGCTTCCCTGGTTTTCACTTTGCCAATGGCTACATTCTCCCCTTTCCCTCCCTTTCTTTCTTTGCCAAAAGCTATCACCTCTGGTTATAAAAAGAAGGTATTTCAAACAAACATAACAAACTATGGCTAATAGTATTGACCATTTCTATGAATTAACAGCCAAAGTCTTCATATAGCAAGTAAAACAAAGAACATGCTGCATGATATTATTATGCAGATGAAAGAAATGGGTAATTATTTTGTAGAATGGAGAAAAGTCCCTTTTATGTGTCAGAAATGTTGGAAGCGTGTCTTGCCCTTTTTTTATGTTCAGTGGATTTCTCTTTACCAATGACATTTTAAAGAGTATTTTCATACCTGAGGCTAAATCTAATTTTGACAGACTAAGTCTCATAAGAAAACCCAACCATATACAAGCATATAGAGGAGTTATGTGTCCCATAGCAGCCTATCTATTAGCTGTAGCCATGAATATTTGCAAGAGTAATTTACAGATCTTATTTGATTGGTAGTTAAATGCACATCTCTGTAACAATTTTATTCTATGAAAAACTCCCACTGGAGTTTTAATGAAATGAGTGAAAAGCAAATTTACTGCAGACACAGAGCTTAAAAGAGGACCTATGGGTAATGAGGCAGAGAATGTTTGGTGCAGTTGGACAAGGCAGTATTAGGGAAGGTGTAACTATCAGCTGATGCTGGAACCATCAAACAAAATGTGTTTTCCTTCCGTATCTTGTCCTTTCTTTCCTCTTCAGCCCACTGCAGTTCCACTGCACTCCAGTTCCACTGGGTCACTCCTGACTTCTCTGATATGCGGGGAAAAAAAAATCGCATTTCTGCTTAGGCTTTGTGGCTTTAAAAATTCAACAACAACACAGCAGTATTCACTCACAGAAAGGGGGTTGCAGTGGCCTTTCCAAGTCTGTGGCACAAGTTCTTTTTTTTTTTTTTTTTTGGTTAATTGTAGTCATGCCATTTAATTCAGTTTTCTGCCTTAATGTCTAAACTGAAAGAGCTCTTTTTGCACATCTCTGCAGACTTTTAGCAAACTTTCCTTTCCCCTATTTCTTTTGTACTAAAGCAAAGTATCAATACACAGGGAAAGAGATGGAGCAATAAAAAGCAGTCTTTAACCAGGAGTCCTATTTTATACAGCCAAAAAACTCTCACATATATATGCACACCTGCTTGGAAGTAATGCAACTTAGCTAACATGAGGACGTGTCAAAAACAACACAGAGAGACAAAAACAAGCTTTGTAATCACTGGTATCATGTGTTATAGGTAAATTATCTATATCACAAGATAGGCCAAAGTGTACCCCGTTAGCTAACTGTGAATTTAAAGAAGCTTCAGAGAAACCTTATTAATTGAATTACCAACACAAGGAACTAATAAATGTTGCATGGGGCCAGGCATTATTGTCCCAGAGAAGCCTGAGTTAATTATTAATAGTAGGTGTGGAGTTTCACCTTCCAAAGTGCTAGGTGTACGGTACTTTGAGCACTTCAGCATTACAGAGAAGGGATGAATTACAGCTCTCAGAGGTTGTTGCTAATGAATAGGATTCAAGTGGATTGCTCGCATTTTTCAGTAACAGTTCAGGAGGGTTTCAGTCTCCAAGATCTAAAAACTCATTAAAAAGAAATGTCGTATTAATATTAATCACCTAGGATTTATCCAAGTCTTGAAAAGATTGGCTAAAAACTGACAGCCAAACAAATGTTGCCAGGCAAGGGCTCACTTGAAAAGCAGTTCAGCAGCAATAATGGGCAAATTATAGTGTAATTTAATACCCATCTGGCCTCACGGACTGCTATGGTGGCCTTGGGGACTGCTAGTATGTTCACAATAAAAGAGCTGAAATACAGATACTCTTGAATATAAAGACAATATCCAAGGAAGTTTCCTCCATCTCACAAAATCACCTTATGAATCTTTGGGGTTTCGGAATACTTGCATAATATTTTGGTTTTGTTTGGTCTGCTTTGATGGATAACCTGAAATCCCAAATAAAACAAGTGGCACTAAAGAAAAGATATTTAAACCTCATTGTACAATACTCTGTCCCTGACCATGAAGAAGAGATTACTCCTTGGATTATTTACAGAAACTAAAAGCATCTTCCGGATCTCTTTATAGTCTGCATTTAATTGGGAATCTTCTAAAAACCATGAGCTTGACATTTCACATCTTTCTTTTTCATAACACTATTTTGTTTGTTTTGATAGTTTTCTAATTGGCTTGTGGTATACCTCTAAACTGAGACTACTATTAGCACTTTTCTAAGTCCTTGTGTACAATTCTCTGATTACACGGTAACTTAATAGCCTTGCTAATAGATATAAATTGCATGACTGCTAATAGCCCTTCCTATTTTGTAGCACAAATCTTTACGTAAAATGTGGATTATACTAATAAGGAAAATAAGATTACTATTCAGGAGTCAAACACAGTAGAATAGCTCTTTAAGTCTTTCTCTTGCTTGCATATATGTGCAAAAAGCTAACTTGGAGAAGGACCAGAAAGGGACACAATCCCCCCAAGCAGACACTTGGCTAGAAAATGGCATCACTTTTTCTGGAGTTTTTCCAGTTTACAGAAACTCAAGCTGTGGTCCCATGAGTTTTATCTTTTGTACCATTTTCTAATCCAGAAAATGTCTTACTAGTTCCTCTAAATCTCATTCTGATAAGAAACAAGTGATGGTCTTTAACAGCTGATAGCTTTTCAGGTAGTCTTGGGCTGATGTAGGTAGTTGATTTTGAAAGGAAAAATGCACAAAAAATCATCTCCTACAGAAAGGGCATACCTACAGCACTCATAAAACCTCCAAAACAGTGGGAGGAAAAAGCAAGTGTCCACAACGCTATTCTGAAAGAAGGAATTTTTCTATGAGAATTTTCTAACGCAGGCCTCCAGCGTGGGCTGCCATGTCCTATGCTCACAGCCAGATTCATTTACTGATAAGGCCTGGAGACAGGGGATGCACACTGATGGTCTCCTTAGCCCACCACTTCATGCCTCTCCTTGCCTTTACCTCCCTCCTTTCCCCTCTCCTGGGAAGGTCTCCTTATGGCGTAGCTGGTGGGGCTGGAGCCCCACCAAAGTGAAGCAGTGGGAGCGTGGCCCCAGGAGCTTATCCTCATTCCTGGATCTTCAGAGAATAATCAGAGGCTATTTGAAATGCATCCTTTAGATGCAAGGAGGTCAACTAGAAATTAGAGCTGATCTAATTTTGTAGTGCAACTTGATTGAGAGTCATTTCAGAAATGAGTTTTTAAGTCTGGTTTCAGAAAAAGGTGTTTTCTACAAAGCATGTAGTTGGGCAATTGTGTTCTAAAATTAACTGCTGATTCACACATCTCAGAACAAAAGACTGAAGGAAAAGATTAACTTTTTTACAAAGCACTTACTATGGTTGAATAGAAATTGGCTTTCCCATCCTGTAGAAAAGGAAAAAGAGAAAAGAAGAAAAAGAAAAAGAAAAAGAAAAAGAAAAAGAAAAAGAAAAAGAAAAAGAAAAAGAAAAAGAAAAAGAAAAAGAAAAAGAAAAAGAAAAAGAAAAAGAAAAAGAAAAAGAAGAAAAAGAAAAAGGGAAAGAAAAAGAAAAAGAAAAAGAAAAGAAAAAAGAAAAAGAGAAAGGAAAAGAAAAAGAAAAAGGGAAAGGAAAAGAAAAAGAAAAAGAAAAAGAAAAAGAAAAAGAAAAAGAAAAAGAAAAAGAAAAAGAAAAAGAAAAAGAAAAAGAAAAAGGAAAAGAGAAAGAAAAAGAAGAAAAGGAAAAGGAAAAAGAAAAAAGAGGAAGGAGAAGCTCCCTAAGGAACATCTGAAGCATTAAGTTTCAGTACATACTATTTTAAAAAAAGATATTATAGTTGATCTTCATTAGGGCAAGAAAATGATTTTGAATCAGAAAAGTAAAGATGTATTATGTCTTGGAAATATTAAATTTTATTAAATTGAAAAATTTAAAATTTCTTATTCACTTTTTTTAAAATGGTCAATTTAGTGAAAATTATACCTTTCCTTAAAAATTTTGTTTTGCCAAGCTAACGTTTTCTGCTAAGTAATATTTAGAGAAAAAAAAACCTTGATAGTTCTATTTATTACTTTTCAAATAATATGAGAAATATTTTTTTCTTTTTTGTCAAGAATATGTAACTAATCCTTTATCATGCCTTGGGAGATTTTCTTCTTGGAAAAACATAGCTGCTACTAAAGAACAAATATGGAAAAGGAGTTTGGTTCACGGCAAAGAACATGCCTTACAGTCCTGAGGAGAGACATCCAAGGAATCATCTCCCTTTTGTGAAAGCTTGGAGGCAGATGATAGTAGGAGAGTTTGCTCGTCTACCTTCAAAGTCTTTTTCTTTTCTGTGTATGCCATAAAATTCAAACATCTGACCAAGCAAAGAAGCATAAGTTATGGGGAAGGAATGACTAATAATAATTGCTGACCAAAACCTTCAAGAGTAAGAAATGACTGAGGAATTTGAAACACTTTACGCCAGTTTGTCCCTATTTTTCATTTATACAAGAATGAAGTCAATCTATCAATTTATTGATGACAGGCTAATGATTAAGAAAGTTCCATTAATCCAAAACAAATTTACAGATATCGTAAGCTATGCTGATACATACTATTTTACAGTGTAACTCATTTGGACTCCAAAAAGCCAGTTATGAAAGCAAGACTCTGGAAAACTTAGTCTGAGTCTGTATTATGGTACCTAAGTTATTGGTTTTGATTTTTTTAAAGATACAGAGTATACCCAAGTTCCATGATTTTCATCTAAGATGAAAAACATAGTTATAAACTAGTTCTCAGTACATTTTTAAAAACATGACCAAATATTGGTTTTTCTTTTCTTGGTATTTTTTCCAGTAGTTTACTAAATTTGTTTGTTTTTGTCTGTCAAGATATATGTGATTCTGTGCAGAACTGTGACAATCTAAAATGAGATTGTTCAGAAAAAAATGATAACTATTTTTGGAATATCATTTGATAGAGGTACATTGCAATAAATGTAGTTCTTCAGTTAATATAAGTAGATTCAAAATACAGAAACTAATCTGAGGAACTGTCATTTCCACTTGGAATACAAATTTTTCTAGGGCAAATAAGCTACTAAAGTGCTTCCAAACCTACTTCAAAGAGAGCTGTAGCAAAATATAGAAAAAGCCATTGTTTTGCAAGAGCTTCAGAGAGTACATTGATCCATGTTTTGTACTAACAAACATTCTAACGTGAGCAAATAAAATTAAAATCAATTCTAATAATTTGGTCAGAATTTTGGAAATAAAATAATTTAAATGTTGATCAAGATAATGGACGTTCTGATAAAATTGCTGCCCATGTCTAAATATATAAGGACAAGTTAATACTGAATCACACACACAAAATCAGAGAATGGTTAAGGTTGGAAGGGACCTCTAGAGATCAACTAGTCCAACCTCCCTGCTCAAACAGGGACACCTAGATATTAACAAAGAAATGATTTTCACTTCTTGGATAGATACTAAGCTGAGAAAATTTACTGTTGGCTTAACTGTGAAAGTACACCCCAGAATATAAAAAGATGTCTAATACTGCTGTATTAACACTACTGTATCAATACTACTGTTCAGCGGTCACTGAAGGTGACTAGAAGTACAAACTCAATTACAAACACTTCACAGATGACTATGAAGCCAAAATAGACTAACACTCTCTGTCATTCTGACCAGGAGGGAATATGCAGAGGTTCATCAAGGCTCCTGATCCAATACCCAAGGCTAGTGGCTGAGGTAATTATATCATGTAAAATTTACACATCTGCTTTAAAGACTTCTATCTGTACTTAATTGATAATGTCCATAATGACAGCACTATAATTTACCCTCACCATAAATTTATGCCACTTATCTTCAAACACTAATTTTCTTTGTAATGTAATAAAAGCAAACTGAGAGAATGTAGTTAGAATAGAAAAACAGCTATAAAAGTAGCTCCATTTGTAATAAGGATACATCTAGAAAAAAGAAATATTTTATGCTGGTGAGGATCCTATAATTATAATTAGAGGATATATAGACTATGAAAAATAATGTAATTACCTAATCTGCTCTTCTGCTTTCTCTGAAATTTCTCTCATCTTCACAAAATTTTCTCTTTACATCTACTGCTTACTTTGTTTTCTTTTGTTCTATGCTCTGTTCTTTCAAAAAATACATTTAATTTCCTCATTAGTACATCCTCCACAAAACAGTATTACCTTCCAGAGGGAAAAAAAGAGAGATCTTCCCCTCTTCCTCCCTGCATTTTTCCATTGCTGCAGTTTCAACCTGTGTTATGCCCTCTTTTCCCATCAAGATTGTGTTTTCTGTCTACAATAAAAACGTTCTGAAGTAGGGATAGGCTTTTCTCTGCTAGTTACACCTAACAAAACCTAGTCATATGTTTTGAAAGAGTCTGAATAGTACCGCGGTGACTGATGAGCTCTTTAAAAGAGATGAGCATAGCAGTCTTTACAAAATAATAGATTTATGTACATTAACCCAGTTTCCTGTGCCCCACTGGATTTTCTAGGTCAAAAGCGTTTTACATATGGAATACCTAAAAATGTATAAAAAATCAAGCTGAGTTTCCAGTCAGAAAAATGTTTTCTTTTTTCTTAATTTCAATAATAATAATAATAAAAGCTCTTTTCCCATAAGGTTAAGACAGAAGAGAGAATCTACCCTTCTCATCCCTGAAAGTCCTGAGGTATTGAAATTCAGCATTTGGTTTTCATTGTATCTTATCAGCTGGAGAAAATGAAAGTTTTTACTGGGATGTGTGGTGGAAACCTAAAATAAAGATACAAGTTTTTTCTATTTGCTTTCAGGTCTGCAGAGATGTGCAATTCCATTTAAATCCACCTAACTCTCTGAAAATATGTACCAGAAAGGAAATAGAGATCAGAAATGACTTGAAGTTAATTGTTTCAGTAGATGTGGAAATAAAGCAAAATTTCATTCATCATAAAACTCAAAACATACTTCAGAACAGACAGCTTTTTTTTCATCTTCCACGGCTTGTTTCGTAGAGTGGCAATTAGCTTCTTTTTTTCCTCTACCTCCTCTTTCAGCTTGGCCAATTCCTCCTCTGTAATCGGTTCCTCTTCAGAATCGGAATCGGACCTGCAAGTGAAAACAGGGAGAAAACCTTCACTAAATGTGAAAGGAAGAGCCACAAGCTTAGTGCCATACAACAGAGCCCCAGTAGGACCAGCCTCACACCAGAGAAATCTCATCACAGATGGAGAATGTGCAGCTCTTAGGAGATGTATCTGAATATCAGTAGCATTTGAAACTAAGTCATCCAGCCCACTGCATCACACTTCAGGAGATAGGAGATACCACAACGACCATGAAGATATGTTTAAAAGAGATGAAGGCCCATGCCTGTTTCCACTAAACAAGGCAGGAATAATCTCAGAGCTGGGAATGATTCACAGCCACATTGCAGAGAAGCTACCATTCATTCTGGTGCTGTTAGTAAGCTGAGGAAATAGTCATGGCATCACCGGACATGTTTTATTTATTCTTCAGGCACCAGTTTGAAGCATTAATGTAAGAGCTTGTTGATTGTCCACAATGTCTACTTT
Organism: Tinamus guttatus; assembly: GCF_059628265.1. Classification (NCBI taxonomy): domain Eukaryota; kingdom Metazoa; phylum Chordata; class Aves; order Tinamiformes; family Tinamidae; genus Tinamus; species Tinamus guttatus. The sequence goes on from NW_028289316.1 coordinate 113,914, forward strand.
TCTAAAACCTATGCAGGTCTTTCTATTTTTATGTGAACAGTCTCATAGTGGCATAAAATCAATAATAACAGGTGTTTCCATTTTTTTACGCCAACAAATAGGAAAGTAATAAAAGAAAAATTATAAGACTTCAATTTCTTCCCTAAAAAGCCGATGAGGGAAAACTACCATTAACTGAGATCTTATTAAAAACAAATTGTTTGATGTGCTTTTATTTGCCTTTAGGGGATTGTTTGTTTTGTGCCCTCTGCCCCTCCTTTTTTCTTTTTTTTTCTTGTTTGGAATGCCTGAAAAGGCAGATTTTTGGATACAGCTTTCCATTTTTTAAGTACTTTGGGACCAGTACATTCAAACTTTATCAAGCTAGCACTTTTCAGGAACTTTTGCTTACAATTCACCTTTTTGAGTGTATGATATTCAAAATCTGATGTCTAAGCTGAAATCTTAGCTATCTAAGTCACCTACTAGTGTGGTATATGTATTCCAGATAGATAACTAAGGGATTATAAACTTTTGCATCTTTCAAAACAGATAGCACAGCTGCAGTAGAAGCTCTCTGGAATGTGTTTCCTGCTACCAAAAGGACCTGTCAGAAAGCATGCTTATGAAAAAAATCATAACAAATACAATAAAAGCAAAATTCTTTTGCAGCATATCAGAATATAAACTTCTCAGTGTTCATTTATCTTTAGTAAAATATGCATAGTTTCAACAAATGCTACAGGGAAAGAGTTTCAAAACTTCAGGCACACTGGAGTGGGTCAGCAGAAGAAAGAAAGAGATTCATATTTATCAAATGGCCTGCTATTAAGGACTCAAATGTTATTTGTTGAAGAGACTGTCATGTTAAAAGGTTGAAATCTTCATCCATAAAATTGTAGAAATTTGTATCTTGAGAAACAGTACCACAGAAATTGTGAATCTTCAGATTGAAACATACTTCCAGAAAGTCAATTTATTGCTATTGTACTATTGTGATGAGCAAATGAAGGACCTATATAAAGACTTAGGTCAAATGGTTGAAGGTCAATAAAAAGATTTGTGTATACAGTTGGGAGGCATTTTAATGTGAACAGGGTTAAGAAAGAGAACCGAAGGATTGAGGATTGTGATAGAGTTTTAAACCTTTAATTGTTTCATCAGGTGCTTTGCGCTATGCACAATGGAGAGTAATCTGCCTGATTGTGAGGATTTCCTTTGACATAAAACTGATGGGTTGTGCAAAATTGAAATACTCAATTTCACAGGAAAGTAGCAAGAATAGTGGGAAATATGAGTGAAAGGTAATAATACAATGAGAAAAGAAGACGAGCAGAACAGAAGGGGTAATGTAGGGATAATATTTGTTCTTGTGCCCATGGCCTATTACTGCTTTGTTGAACTTCACTAACACGTCTACTCTGAAACAAACATCACATCTTTCATTTTTCAGTTTGGAAATAAGATAATAATCAGAATCCCAGTTTTCCAAATACCTTTAAAGTGTTTTTTAATTTAATCAGTTCTTCCCAAGAATGACTAAATTGTGCAGTCAAACTTAACCCTGTTGCAGAAGGTTTTTTACTTTAATTCAAGTGGTGGATTACTGTGAACTTCCAGCCAGGAAACTGGAATTCTATGTTCTTCTGCAAAACTTACAGAAAATATAATATTATCCTCCTGTGGAATAATATCATATTCAACATATTGTCTACATTAATTTTTCTTTCATTTTTCTTCTTTAATTTTTTTCCCAATGTCATAATTTCTTTTACTATGCTTTTTCAAACTGTCTGAAATGTCAGGAGTAAGAGCATAGCTTTTATTGTGATGTATCTTCATGGACTTACTAGACAGCTTACTATATTTCTTCCTCCCACCCTGCTATTCCATCCTCAAGGTTTGCCTGAATCACAGGTGAACGAATCATCAGTATGTTCCCTTTTGTACTTATATTATTTTTTGTTCTGCTATTAAGAATCTTTTTGAATGCTCTTGGTTATTTATAGAGAGCTGTCTGAACAATAGGTCACTTAAAGAGAGAAAGAAATGTCCTTTCAACCTTCTTACAATTCCTTTTTAAATGTCACTTTGTGATGCATCTTTTTAGCTTCTACTTTAAAATGAAAGGGCCATACTTCTGTGTGCTGCAGAGTTTTTACCGTACTTATAATTGCTTGTTCCTCCAAAATGAGGCCAAGAAAACTTATAATCTTGTCAGTTGGTCTCCTAAATGTCTAAGAATGTAACGTTCTTTAGGTTCCTTCCGGAGTAATTAGCTGTCCTCAGTTATTCCTCAGGTGTTATGCTCACTTCCTCAAGAACGTCCCAATCTGGTTAGCAGTTTCTAATTGTTTAGTTTGAATGTATGTGTTCTAATGTTCTGTTGTTCGGAAGACAATCAAAAATGTTTTGCTTTCATTGTTTTGTGTTTCAGTGGTCTTTTTTTAATTAACGCTCTGTAAGAGTTTATAGTAGAACATAATAACAATAAGCAAAGAAATATGGGTTGGCAGACTCAGTACTCTTGCCATATGAGTTTGGGAGATCGCACAGAGCACTAAAATTGGCACCACAGTGAAGAACTCACACAAAGACCAATTATAGGCATTCTGGTGGGAAGAGGGAAAGGAATCGAAGTATACTGACATGGGACCATGGACACATTAATACAACAGCATGTATCGCCATATTTTTTTCCCTCCCACTCCTGCTGTATTCTCCGAAGGCGCCTTTGGAAACACAAGGAGCTGTAGCATGCACTGACTGGGGGAAGGGGGATGTTTTTCCCCGTTCATAGAAATAAGCTTTTCTAGCTCCATTTGCTCCATGATACATTACTCCCAGAAGTTGTTTCCTTTCAAAAACACAAAAATGGACAGGGAGCAGGAAAAAAGTAAAAAGATATTTTCAAAAGTGCTTGGTACATGTGGAATCTCCCAAAGACCTCCACTTAAAATGCTTTGGAAAAGTGGCTAGGCATATTTCAGTGGGAGCTTTGGATAGTTTCACCTCAGTTCCTGACTCCTGCAAGGTATGGGGCTGATCTTTTGTGAAAAGTTGGCCCAAACCAGGCTTGGAAACAAGAACTCTATTTTGTGAAAAGTGTCAAGATTTTTCACACCAAGTTCCACACCAGAAATAAAACTAGACCTTGGGTGCTTGTTGAATTCTGTGCTCTGCCATTCTCTCCTTCAGATCCTTTTTCTGGCCCCTTTTCTTTCTCCAGAGCTCATAAATTTAGGGAATCTAACACAATAAGGAGGAGCCAGCCTCAAGTTCCTGCTCATTATGACTGGGTTTGTCTTTGATCAGGTACTGGTGATCTGGAAGGGTATTTCTGATTGTCTCCAAGAGTCTCACCTGGACCCTGACCTACGACACCTTCCTGACTTCACTCCATTGCAATGGATTCAGTTTTGTGGAAAGTTTCCATCTCAATCAGAATTGAATCACTACCAAAAAATAAAAACAAATATAAAAAATCTATCCAGCTCAAAATGGGCTCTAATGAGAAAAGAAGTTGTATTGAATCCCAGTATTTAACAGATGAAAATGAAGACAGGTTTTACATCAGACAATAGGTTTCATATTAAGAAAAAAATAAAAAAGGAATATGCTGAATTACCCTGAACCTGATTTCTTTTTGTCTTTTTTCTTCTTGTTGGCCTTCTCTTTTTTCCCTTTCTTATCAGACTTTTTATCCTGTTTTTTTTCATTTTTTCCTTTCCCACTTTTACATCCTTTCTCATCTTCTTCTTCATCATCTTCCTTGGATTTCTCATTTGCCTGATTCTTCCTAGTTTTGCGAGATTCCACCTCTGAATCACTGCCCTCATTTCCAGATGCTTTTCCACGTCCTCTTCTATTTCTGTGCCTGCGATTCCCAGCTCTCCTCGGCACATCTTCATCATCATCCCCATCTTCCTCACCACCATGTCTGGCTCTCCCTCTGGCATGTCCCCGTCTGGTTCTGGATGTTGCTTTCTTCCTCTCTTTGTCTATGATGGGGAGAAAAACACAAGAGAAATCAGTATGTTGAAGGGAATCTTCCCTGCTTCATCACCCAAAACCCAATATCCAAAATTCAAACCCGAAACCTAACCCACACATAATGCAAAAACTTCTGAGTGTAGCCTCAGCATTATCCACACCTAGTTACCTATTTCTATGACATTTTCATAATTCTCAGTTGCACTGCCTTCTTTGTCAACACTGCTGCCACCTAAGAAAAAAAAAAAAAAAAAGCCCTGTTAGTTAGGAATAAAAGTAAAAACAGAAGCAATAGTTACTGTGTCCATTAGCACTCAGATAAGCAAGCCTTAAAGTGATGCCATGAAGAACATCCTCATTTTCTTAAGAAAATAAGTAGGAGAGAAAAACTGTGGAAAAAAAAAAAAAGCATCATACTTAGCAACATGCCACAATATGGAGAAGAGAAGAAGGGAAATGAAAAATGGTCTCAGACTTGTTAAAAACATTTTTGATTTGTGTAGAATGCCTTGCTTAAGTAGTTTACTGTTATTAAAGATTAATACTCAGTTCATTGAAAGACTTTCTTCTGCTACCTTTTCATAAGCAGAGAAGTGGGCAGATCATTTATCCTGTACGCTTTGAAATCGGGACCATGCACATACGGAGAAATAACAATACTGTTCTCTTTCATATATATTATAGCCACAAGGATACTAAACATATATGGGAAAGATAAGCACGTGTGACAATTAATATTATCTCTGAAAATATTTATTTGAACATATTACACAGTAGCTTACATAGTCTACTGTGTAATATGAAACAGCCAGTTGCCTTTTTCCTAGAAGCCATATACCTAGTACCTGAGAAACCAGAAGCCAAAAAGCTTTATTGAAGTGTATTTGAGTTTGTAGATGTAGGGTAGTATTTGAGATACATCAGTGAACTATATGAAGGAATACATGGTTGTATGGGTTTGATGAGAACACTCAGAACTATTAGCCTGAATCAAACATTGTAAAACAGGGATGTCTGCAGAGTTTAAATTCCCTCCACATAGAAATTCATTATAATAGTATTATCTAGCATTTCCACAACATATGCACAATACTTTTTTAAGATTATGCAAAAATATTATCATTCAATATAATCAGCAGAATGTGAAAATAAGCGCTCTTTTGTTCATTCTGCCTTCTGTTGCTGACAGCAATCAGATCTGCATTTGACAAAGACCATTACATTGCTATAGAAAGCTTGCAAAGATGGAGACAGACACTTCTAAAGAGGTGTTTTGCATGGAACAATAGGACCATGGTCTTTTATTTGCAACTAATGCTTTTGCTGATCTCTTCCAGCCAAAGAAAAATTCCTGGGAAGCACTTTAATGATACAAGATTGGCTTCACTGCAGCTTGTGATAAGTGAACAAAATAAGCAAAAAGCTGGAGGCTTACCATATACACTGAAGCAGACATTAGCACTGGAAATATATCATGCAAAAATTGGCATAACATTGGCATAGGAGTGAAAGCAGAAACAAGGGATGATGCAACACGAAGATTTACGCCCAGCAGAATGTAGTTGTTTGGGTTTAATTAATTACGACTGCATGGGGCAACAAATGTGGAAGTTTGAATATTTCAGGTAAAGCATAAAGCTAAATAAAGAGTTACAGATTGCTTCATGAAATACTGTCAGTATTACCAGATGGGATGTGTCTGAACTGCTAATCAGGAGTAGTCCTGTGTGCTCATTCTGTTTATCTATAAACTCAATCATCTGAGTGATAAAGAAAACATATTAAAAAAAAAAACTACAAAAGCATAAAAATAAGTGGATATTAACTTGTAAAGATACTAGAAAACAACCAGTGATTACACAGAATCACACAGCTAGAAGAACAGTGCAACTAAAGACAAACTCAAGAAACACCAGTCCAACTTCAAAGATGTTTTTTGAAAAATGTAAAAATTATCATACCAGGCTGAACTTCAGAATGCTGTCATCATTCAGAGATAGGAAACATGTTTAGTATAAGTGTCTGAGCTTACTTTGCTTTTTTTTTTAAAAAAAAAAAAAAGCCTCATTGGTGAGGCCACATCTGGAGTATTGTGTCCAGTTCTGGGCTCCACAGTACAAGAGGGATGTGGAGCTGCTGGAGAGAGTCCAGCACAGGGCTATGAGGATGATGAGGGGCCTGGAACACCTGCCCTACGAGGAGAGGCTGAGGGAGCTGGGCCTGTTCAGCCTGGAGAAGAGAAGGCTGAGAGGGGACCTGATCAGTGTCTATAAGTACCTCAACGGAGGGAGTGCAGAGGATGGTGCTGGTCTCTTTTCACTGGTGGCCACCGACAGAACTAGAGGTAATGGCCACAAACTGAAACACCAAAAGTTCCACAGGAACTTAAGGAAAAGTTTCTTAACAGTGATGGTGACAGAGCACTGGAACAGGCTGCCCAGAGAGGTTGTGGAGTCTCCTTCTCTGGAGATCTTCCAAACCCACTTGGACGCAGTCCTGTGCCACGTGCTCTAGGTGACCCTGCGTGTGCAGGGGGGTTGGACTAGATGACCTCTAGAGGTCCCTTCCAACCTTAAGCATTCTATGATTCTGTGATTCACCACTTCCATGTTAAACAGAAAATTAATGTTAGGTCATTTGAGTCTTGATGCAATGCACGTTGCTTGGTTCATACTAAAAATTTGCAAATTTTGTCTGTGCTGCATCAAATAATGCAAACAGATTTTCTCTGTCTCTTTGCGGTATACCCAGAGAAGGAGAGATTTCCCAAGGACTTTAGGTGCGATGCAAAAAGCACAGTACTAGAATTTGTTTTTAGAAAAAAATAGAAGAGGCCATGCCCTCACCTTTGCCTGAGTACACTGCGCACTGTATTATGTTGTGAGCTTTGTCACGAGCAGAAGGGGAAAAGAAGGAGCTTTAATTGCCTTGAGATCTGTTCTGCATGCATTCGTGTAACCATTGATGGGTACACAGTTAAATAGTCACCCCCTCCTGCACCCACATTATAGCTCCCTGTAATGAGAATATGTCTCCCTGTAATGAGAGAACTGTAATGCAGACAGCCTGTATGATAATTGTCTTTCTATGTTTTGGGGTTTTGCTCATCTCTTTGAAAGACTGGTGACATTAATTGGTTGGGCATTTGAGCAGTAAGAGTGATAAATTATCATTAATGTGCTTAACACTATTATTACTAGAAAGCTACTTCAGATCATTAACTCTGGAATATTTTTCAAAGAGGAAAGCTAGATGCTAAGCAGTTCATAACTCAGCACTTCAGTTGCTTGTGGCAAAACCTGTCTCATTGAATTATTGGAGAAGCAACTCAACTACACACAGATTGCATTTCATGGGGAAAATAAATCTGAATTTATTTTAGCACTGAATTTAAAACATCCTCTATAAACCACAAGATAGAGAAACAGTAGAGAAATGTTCCTTGGGTACTCAATTATCACCCTGTAGTAAAATTGAAGAGCACTGTCAATGTCCGGCTTGGTTTTCATGCAAGAACCAAAACATGAGAGTGTAGGATCCTTTTAGCTCTACAGTTTGTCTTCTGCTTTTTCAAACAGATCTTTGTATGATCCCACTTATGAAAACTTAATGAAGAGATATATAACCTTCACTGAAAGCAACTAAATCTCACTAAAGCGATGTCTAGAATTGCTCATTGTTTCAGAGAAGGGCTAGTCGGACCTCATTTCCTCACTGTATTAATATTCACAGGGCTAATTTTGGTCATTAAACTCTTGGTCAGCTAATTTGAGGTAATGTGACCTCAGAGCAAACTATTCTTCAGCTGTAATCTATTCCCAGATAGTGCTTTCTAGTACATGGATATTACTAAGTATATTTGGAGATAAAGTCCATAACTCAATCAGTTTCTGTCTTTTTTGCACAAAACCTCCTTTAGCTTTTAGTCTATAGCAAAAAATAAACCAACCACACTAGGCTCAGAAGCACTGAAAATCTGCATGAGCATATCAGCTAAAGACTGCAGTGAAGACAAGGTATCAAACGGCAAAAGACAGCTCAGAACAAAAATCAAAATGTTGTCACTTTGGTTGATGAGCAAATAGACAACAAAACAAAATTTATGGGCTCTGAGAAGCCTTCACTGTATGGGGCAGTTAATAAGCAGCCTTGCTCATCCTAGTCATCCAGGTTTCCTGACTTGGAAATTAGGACTGTGGGGATTTTTGTATTCTCATCTCATTTTCCCAAACTGTTTGGTAAATAATACAAACAATTTGGGAAAATGAGATGCGAATACAAAAATGGTAAATAATACAGATTTCATAGAATGCTACTCAGATTTCTTATTTTCTTTACACTTGTCTTCTTACTGACAAAATTCCTCTGATTTTTCATTGTGAGAGGGATAGTGATTCGTGGAATTAGCCCATAAAACTTGGTCTACTGTTGGAATACTACTGTTCACACTGCCACCAAGTATAACCATCTGCTGCAAAGATATCTTGTGTCTTTGCCTTGTTTTGGTATGGTTTAAAAAATACTATCCTTTTTTTGTATGCATTATAATTTTTTTTTGCTGTATTATTTAATTTTTACATCAGTGAGCTAGGTCATGACCAGACAGATCCCGGCAAGCAATTATTGTACTTCCACTGGTTTTTCGCAGTACCAGAAAGATGTCATTCTTGACAGCTGAGAAACTGTGTGTCCAACACACAGGGACATCAGCAATGCAAGATGATATTGATCTAAGTGGTAGGCAATAAATGCATATGAAGAACCCCATCCGCAAGATGGAGATTACAGTGCAATGGCAACAAGTCCAGCTCCCCTCGTGACTCATATAGAAAGGTAAAGAATGACACTGAATACAGATATATGCACAAAACTCCAAACACACCCTTGAGCAAGGGCTGACACCCAAATCAAGCTTTAGGCCGGGCCCATCCTTGACACATCAGGTAGATGTATCTTGCTCAGTCAATAACACCTAAGAAAGTCCTAAGTGGTATTACTGATGCTGAAACATCTGTGTATTCCTTTTGCCATGTAAAGCAAATGCTTGATTGGTTTGATGAATACTTCTGAAAAGCTTGCTTCTATTATAACACCCTCTCAGGAGGTTAGAAGAAGATCTGCAGTGGCTGGAATAGCAGAGTTTTGGTAAAGCCGAGTTTTTAAAAGTTGCCAGCACTGAGCCTGAGAATGCAGGAATCATGACATATACAATTCCTCTTCCGGAGTAATAGAAGGGATATATATGTGGCCTTAAGAAACAAGATGTCAGTGTATTCCAAACTCAGTCATATCTAATATTTTCCACTATTGTCTCTGTCCCAGATCCAGAATCAGCAAATCTAATTCTTATCTTCCATGAAATAACAGAGTAGGTGGCAAAACCAAATCCAAAAATCTGTTTCTTTCTTTCTAGGCTAACAAATATCATTTTCTCTCTACTTTAATTTTCAGATGTGCACCACAAATCTAATATAACATTTCTATTGCAGTTTTATTTTCAGATTTCTTTATGTCCTCCTCTGTGAAACTCTTGCTTGTAAACCTGATGGTTCAAAACAGCTTCCTCCTTGTCTCAAGAGAAAATTTATATGATAGGGAGACATCCAGATAAGTTTCTCACATCTGTCTAAAATGTCTCAATTATCTTTAATAATGTTCCATTTCAGCAATTAGGATCTGATAAATAGGCAAAATAGGTTTTGCCAACAGATTCCCGAACAGATTTTCCCTTACTGTTTTATAATCTACCAGCTTTTTACATAACTTAGATTCAGAATATTATTCTTAGAAAACATCAATAGTTAAAAAATGCCTAAAGAAAACAGAAATAGCTTAAGATGGGCAAATTTTATTCAGTTATGCTCCTGTTGTGTTTCTTGTTATATTTCATCAAATGACAGAACCATCAAAGTTATGTCTTCTGACTACAATCCGTAAAGTTCTTTACAGAATCTATGGAGACTTTTTAACATCTTCTTTACCGAACCCTAAAGACTTTCATCATTGTTCTAACTTCCTGGACGCCAAAGAAACACAAGATACTTGTCACATATTACCAGGTGTTAAGAGGAAAAGCTGAAATACGGAACTTGCAGAAAGCCTTTCAATACTGTCCATCCTGACAGTAGAATAGCCAAGTGGCCTGATCTACAGTTTGTGCTAACCATCCTATATAGTTATGGCACACCAAAATAAGTGGCTGCAAAATTCCTATTATCTTCACTGTTTAGGGATCCATCACTTATTCTGCCTTTTCAGTAACTGTATTTAAGAAGGAAAGAATTCCCCGTATTCACACTAATAGAAAACTAAGCCTGATCCACAGCATATTGTCCTTAAGAATACCTTGTATTTTTCTTTTAAGGAATATAAATTGAAACACAGAAAAGTCATGTTGTGGACCATGTTTTACTTTCCTTCTCTTTGTTCCCAGGGGTTATTACAATTTTTCCTTCCGTATATGTACAAAACTGAAAGTCAAAAGCTGAAAAAGTATCCTATCCAGCATTAGATATGAATTTATGGAGTAAAATAATAGTTTCTCTTCAATTACACTCACACTAGAAAGCAGCGATTATTTTTCAGCATCTGTACTAACAAGGACATAAATAATAAAATAGACAGAGTATTTATCCTAACATATCATGAAATCATTTGCATCTGAGAAGGCTTATTCATCTTTATATATATATATATATACACATATAGTGGTCTTCACAAGTCTATACCCAAAGGGTTTCCAAAAGTTGCCTGAGGAGCATAAGCTTCCTCTCTTATAAAATGCTCATTGGTATCTATTGGTAAGGAAAAGTTACAAAACTTCTGCTACAATAACAGAGACTGTCCAGGTTAAATAAATCAAGTTGGCACTGTGACTAGCATTGGGCATGATTATGCTCTTCTCTTTCCAATTTCCTTATGGTTTGTACCATAAGAAAGGCTTTGAATGCTGTCTCTCATTTTGCATGTCAAAATTTCCATCTCAGGCAAAGATCCCCTTCAGGCTTAAATATGTTTATTGCATGATTTCAGGCCAGAAGAATCAGGCCAGTTTGCTATCATAAACCCTAAATTAGACAGGAAAGAAGCAAAATAATTCAGTGAGGGACTCCTCAGCATTTCACCTCCTTCGTGAGAGTATAAGTTCACATACCATTAGCTCTTTCAGAGTACCTGTGGATATAGCCAAAGTTCTGTACCTATGTTGCGTGAACATCTAACCAAGATGTCCAGTTTTATGGACAGATTATGACTAGAAATCCAACAAGCTTTCAGAACTCACTAGTTACTGTAGGAAAAAAAAATAGGTTGGGGTTACATTATCACACTGCTAGTTTGATAGTAGGCAAATTTTCACTTTCATTGTAGTCTTAATTGCAAGAATTAGGATCAGAATATTAAATGTCCAGTGTATTTAGGGAAGCATGAGAATGCAGTAAATCATACCACTCTGACCTTTCCAAGTTCTGAGCTTGATTTACTTAACTTATCCCATTATTCATACTACTGTTAACATGGGAAGAAAATGTGTTAATACTGAAAAAACAGCTTATGCTCAAGTTTCAGATGCAGCATCTTTGGTGGATCCTATAATGAGACAGCTCTTTTAACATGGGTATCTACAGGTGACCATCTCCTCATATTGCAGGTATACAAAAAGAAGCACTTTCTATTGCATATACTTCAAACATCCATTCTGATCATTTGTCCCCTGGGTTTCTTTCCTCATAGGAGGAGCTTAGACAAAGGAACTCCTGTTCATGAACTTAGGATAACTGCATATATCCTAGAGATTGCAGAAGACATGCCAAGACAAGAAGAATGGTCAAATTTGGACTCTGCTAGAGTTACAGAAATCAAAAAGGAAAAAATGTATGACCTTAGACTGCATTTCTGCAATTCTCCTGGGGTCTCTTCTTTGCAAGTCTACTCTTTGGGATTGTTAGCAATAGTGAAGCAAAATATCACACATCGGACTGCAACTAGTTCAGTGCCTGAGCCCTTGCTAACTAGATCCAATACTCAGGATATTTTAAATTAAAGATATACTCAGAACCACACTCTGAATATGTCTCATACCTGCATACAACAACACTCAATTCACATTTCTTAAATCAAGACAGAGACTTGCCTTTACTCACATGATCTCCTATCTAAATAAATCCATATCTATCTTTAAGGTAATAAGATGTTATTATAAATTACAAATAGGATACATTTTGATACAAAATTTGCCTAAAGAGTAATCTTCATGCCACAATCTAAAGATTTCAAACTTTCCTGGTAAAACATGTGGGTTTTGTTCACCTTGGGCATGTTGTCCTCTGTAAAAACACATTTTTGGATGAATAATAAAATAACTAAAGCAGCAGATAAATTAATTCAGTGATATATGTGTGACTGGAAGGCAGAAGTTTAGACTAAATACAAAAAAAAAAAGATTTTCTAAGAAAAATCGTTTGTTTTTATATAAAAATGTATATATATAATTGTTATTCAGCAAAATAATATCGAACCCTATACATATATTGCCTACGTTACATGAAATGTTGTGTTTCTTTTATATTAGAATAAACTCCATTAGAACACATTGCTTGAAAAGTAAATCATTCTGCGAAGGTATGTATAGAAAACAGTTTGGAAAAGAAAATAAAAAGGAAGGCGCTCAGATAAAAAGAGGTAAGAATATAGGATGGACTCAAAAGTGAACAAGTGAAAATGATGAGCAGTCCTTTGTTGTGTTTTCTACAGAGGCAGAATTCATCTTTTTTATTATTGTTCATTATGAATTTGGATGAAAAAACATAGGAATAAATGTTTAGCAATATCAGCCTTACTCAATGAGATTTAATGAATTCGTCAGAAAACACCTAAGAAGAAGGTCCCTGGCAATCTCGTTCCATTCTGAATATTAGAAATGTCACACCCATTCCATATTTTAAAAGATTAATATTTTGGAAAGGGCAGTGTTGCCCATGAGAACTCAAAGTACTTCCCATATCCAAGAGTTGCTTCACTCTTTGACAAGATAAATCATTATGCACAAGAAAACCCTCCAAATTTCCTACGAAAACATTTTTAAAATTCAGAATATAATACGACAGTAACAGTATAGATTTTTTTAAATGTTTTATCTGACTATAAAGTATTTGTTGTATTAATTTAATATTAAATACTGAAAGCAATGAAAGGTTAGTCTCTGTGCAGTTTACAGGAGTCATAAAATATCTTTATTTTTTTAATTGTCCCTATAAGTTATATATAAATGTGAGTCAGGCAACAGGCCTGGGGTTGCATTGTTTTGAGATTTACCATGTAGTGGAGAATTACATTGCCATCCTATAATTAGCCAGTTCACAGGAAAGCTGTATTCAAAAGCCAAGCAAAATACAGTTCTGAACAAAAGATAATGTATTGTGACAAAGATTAACTTCTATCAGAGAGAACAAGAAGAAAGCAAAACTTACACACTGTTGAGCTACATGCAGAAAATGAATACTTGTATGAGATGTATAATTATATTTGTAATTACCATTTCCTTCAGTTGGCTTTTCATGTTTAGGCATCGTGACTGTATTTCACAGGGCTGCTCCCACTGCCACCTACACTGGAGAGTGCCTGGAGGTTGAGTAGTTCAGGATAAAGTGTAACACATCAACATCATCCCGTCTGTCGGTGCACGGATGCTGCTGGTGAAGTTTCACCGACTGAAATATAAGAAGATACTAATTTCCGAAGTGATTAATTTTTCATGAATGTTTAGTTTACTATTTAGGGTTGGCATGCTAGGGTCAAAAGAATGGAAGAACTTGTTCTCCTTCTTTATTACTACTGCTGAAAACAGAAAAATTGTCCTGCAGCATACTCACCTGTGGCTAGTAGTTTTGTTTAAATGCTTAAGTGCCCTTTTGATCAAGAATGTTGCACATCATCCACATGGGAGCACTTTGAGGCTATATATCTGCACTTCAGTGGTGTTTATGTGTGAAAGTTATATGGATACTTTTTCTCATAAAGGACAGCTTTTACACTTGTGTTTAAAAGCCATAGCTTTAAAAGCCAGAAGCATTCCTGCCCAATGGATTAAAACACCGTAGCAAAAGGAGCCTTATGCTGATAAATCTGCTGGTTTAAATTTGCATGACTGGCCATTGCAGTTTCCTTAAGACTGCTTTCTTCTTCCTCTGTGCAGATGTTACATAATAAGTTTACTAGTTTTACCTTGATTCACCTTGCTTCTATAGCACCAGACATCTTAATGGTAAAAAAAGCAACAGTTTATTCAACACGACAGAAGATCAGGTTTAGAAGTACAAGATTAGAAACAACAGGGTACAAATAAAAGGATACAAAATGCAGGTCTTAGTATAATTTAAACTAGCATTCTTCTACAGTGTCTTTAGTATTCCTCATCTAGAATTCTTTCAATGTGACCTAACTAGAAAAAGGGACAAGAATGAGTAAAATGCCCCACTTCCCTAAATGTTCCTGAGTAAATACATTCTCTTATCCATGCTACTATAAATATCATTTGCATATCTTTGCACCTGTAATTCAGATGCCCAAAATACGTTTATATGGAAAAGCAATGATGAGATATACTTTGTGCATTCATTTCCACATTTCCACATTTTAGCAGGGGTTTTTGGAAGTACTGAAAATGTTAATGGTTGTTTTTTTGGACAGACTTGAAATTAAAGTTAGAGACAAAAGTATACAGGTATAGCCTCGATTGTGTTAGAATATTAATGCCTTATAGTTCAAATATGCCCAGACAAATTAAGTCTGTATATTCAATTGAAAGTTATATTTCTTTTTATGCAAGTTAGGAACTAGTCATTTGTCTATAAAGCATATTTTCTGAACTATTTTTACATCTTTTACTGCATTCTAAAATTATTCATTATACGAAATCCTAGCTCCTTGTGTTTGATATGACTGGAAAATATTTCTAATTCAAAATGAAAGGCAAGAAGAGATTCAAATCATGTCTATAAATCCACAGTTAGACCATGTCTAATAAGCTATGATTTTAAGAACTCAGGAAAAGAATAAGCACATTCTAAAAATCCAGTTAGAAGTTTTCTGTTTAATTTAATACTCTTTCTTTAACATCAGAAAGAAGAAAATCTTGAAAGATATGGCAAAAATGCCATGCAGGTTTTTGATTCTGCAAATACTCACAAAAATAAGCAGAAAGAAGAACTATTACAAAGTATTTCCCCTTTGCAGTAAAACTAGGAGAATAAACTTGATTGAACTGTATAGGTCAGCCTCAGAAATTAAAGTCAGTAATACCTCATTTTCATTCGTTAGCCACATTGGAGAGTATTTGGCTGGATACATGAAACGGAAATGACTGTTCAGTAAGAGCTCCCCGATTTACTAATAATTGGCATCAAAAAATGACATTACATTAATATTAAAGAAGCAAAGGTAACTACTAAAAATCTAAAGTCTGAGTGTGGTCCCTGGATGAGCCGTATCTACAATATCCCTGAGTGAGAATTAGCTATGAAATAGCTGAACGACACATCTCAGTTTATTTGTTCCTCAAGGTCTGCTCAGTCAGTGTTCAGCTTTAGTTTAATATTATTACTACATGCACCAACGTTTTAGTGTAGTAAGCCAAATGTCACCAGTTTGGTCTGTGGTTTATGGATGCAAGAGTTGCTATATCTGCACAAGCTCCTACCTTTGATTTCCAGGGTAGTTCACACTGCAGATAAACATGTTTATCCAGAGTGTTTCATCTTGAACGGGGTAAACGGTTTAAGGCAGTTGTTGCTTCAACTCAGCATTTGCTGCCCTCTTAGTTGTACCACTAGACCTGCCTGCGGGGTTGCACTGTAAGACAGGGTCACTAATCAAAGCAAATATAGTTGGTTGCTTAAGTCGGCTTAGTGCAATGATCCCACTGGCAGCACGGCCCCACAGGCACTGCTCTCTGTGCAGAGGGGTCCAGCTGGGCCATGGCGTGGGAAAGGACAGGCAGGGTCAGGAAGGCAGAGAGGGGCTGCCAGCTTTGGAGACGGGCTTGCCGCTGGAGACGATGTTTCATGGGGCTGGCTGCATCCGTGCTTCTGCTCTTCCTTGGGAGCTAAACCCTGCACAGGGACTGAAGACAAACAGTACCAGCTTAGCTTGGTAGCATCTTACTCTGTGCAATTGTTATAGGGATAAAAATAAGTATTCAGAGAGGATGGCCAGTTCTCATGCACGCAGGGTCCTCTCTAGTCCTGCAAAGAGGCCTTAGATTTCATTTAGCCCAATGTAATAGTGCTCCATACATTCAGAACAATACCAACTGGTTTTAATATAAAATAAATGAGAAAATGTTCTCAGTACAGACAGACTCAGAAAACTGGGTATATTCCTAAGTGAGTTGGTCATCATAGCATTTCAAAAATTTCCATTGTTAGCAGATTTGCTCCATTGTTTTCTTTATTTATTCAAGTCTTTTATTTCCTTGTCAGGAACGCTTACTGTATAGTCAAAATATGGAAGCTTGATACAAAAAGCAAAGACTGAAGAATACACTTATCCCTTTAACACAGCTGGAACTCATGGAATTTCTGTCAGTGAAGGACAAGGGGGAAGTGTTGGTCCAAATCTCTTGCTAATACCACTAAATTGATAACCCATTCAATAACTTTCTGCCAAACAGATAAGTCTGCCCAAGGAAAACAAAGATGACACTAAAGAATGATGACATAACCACATTTAGTACCCATTTTAGTGCCTCAGTAAAACCGAAAATACCAATTCTGCCTGTAATCATAATTTAAATTATACTGCCATAACTTACCCTCAAAGAAATAATCATTTTTTTCCTGCAAACTTGTGCACATCAGCTGCAGACCCATTCTAACATGATGAAATGTGTTTTTTTTTGTTTTTCCATGTTTCATGGTACACTTTCCATTAGTCTATAAATGCAGTGAAAAACTTAGAGCAATAAACACTGCCTTTTATGATATTCCACAGACCTTTTTGCTAAAGGTAGCTCCTTTGAGGAAGAGATTTTAAAATGCCAGTTTGCTTGTGGATATACAAAATTTACATCCTACCCTAAGGAAGCACACAGTAAAAGCAAGCATCTCTGGAAGCAGACACAAGAACAAGCTGAGAACACACTGCAGTTGTGCCACCAAAAGGCCTTTTTCAGTGTAACTCAATACTTGCATCAACCATTCCCTAACCGGCTGCATCCCGATGAGTCAGATGAGTCTGCACAGCATTAACTAGCAGGTCTTTGCCTAACATCCTCATTATCTCACATCTTTTCACAGCTGAATGGGTGATTATGCCCCGATGTCCCAGAGCAGCAGGAGCCCGGAGAGCCTGTGACCTTGGGATGGGCAGTGTCCTCCGCATGGGACAGGGTGCCAGGGCAGCGCCAGCTCAGTGGGGCCGTGACACCAACACTCTGGTGACACTCAGGCAGTACCTAGGGATGACAAATCTGATTAATTACTTTCATGAAGGAAACTGCTAAAAGCTGGCTCGAATGAGCTTCTCGAGCACTCATTAGGGAATACCATGTCACAGAGGCAAAAGTAACCTCGCTCTGATGGCACCCAGATATATCGGAATCCTGTTTTTGCAAGCAAAAAACCCTCTGAGTAATTGTTTTTGAGGGAAAAAAATGAAAATGAAAATTTAATAGCTAAATCAAAAAAAGAGAACACATGAAATTGCAGACATTTGAAGTTCTTTTATTTTTTCTTGACATTTACAAAATGCTATAATGTCCTCTGAAAACCAGATGTTCTTCCTCTCAACCAGGTGATTATGTCTATCAGTAGAACATAGATTATCTAAGTATAGAAAAGACATACATACTCCTGTCTCAGCTTGATCCAGAAACCACCAACAGGCATTTTTTTCTAAGTTTTCTAGCCAGTTAACAAGAACAGAAGAAATTTGCATGGCATATATTATTTAGAGATATTTACCCAAACTGATTTTGATCACTGAATCTATATTACTCCATCATTAACTGGAACGCTTTATTAGAAGTTTAAGAAAGGTTTAAATTCATAAAAATTCAGCCAAATTATTTTTTCAATAGAAAAGGGAAATGCTTAGTAGAGTTTCTGCATATCTATGCTTTTTGTTCCTTAGGCTAATTCTGAAAATATATTGCACTGGGGAGATGTTTTTTTGAAAATGCTTTTACATATATCTTCCAAAGACAATGCTGTTTTCTACTTAGAAGCTTATTCTTGTCTTTATCCTAGCCAAAATGAATGGCTGACTGAATGGTCATTGGTACAGCTGCTTTCTTTAATAATTCCATCTGATACTGCACATTGTCTGCTACGCCTGGCTGCTCCCACCACCTGCTACACTGACAAATGGGCACGACGCTCAGATAATTTTATTTGGTGTTTAGCTGCAACTGCTGTCAATAGAGGGACTCTAGTTCTGTCTCTAACTGCGATCTTTCATGGTTCATATCTTCTGTGATTAGATTTAAACAATACTGACTGTAACATGTCTTCATGCACTTGAATATATGTGCATAATGTGGCTGAAGGAGCCAGAAACAGTGGACAGCATACCCTGGTAACTTTAGCATACACCAGATACAATCATTTTCCAATACTACATAACTCTTATGCAAGTGATCATCACTTGGATAACCTTACATTAAATAGGGACTATTTTCAACGCCATGCTTTTGCAGAATTTTCAGGCAGCCTTTTTGTGAAGGACTTGGTAGGCATGGTCTGATCAGACAACACAACCTTTTTTCATGCATGTCAGCGGAAAAGGAAATCAGCTTCTCTCTTGTGCTGTTTGTGCTCTGACCATCTAACATTCTTGGAGCAGGCCAGTATTTACCTCAGGAAGATATTAGGATGATAGAATTACAACCCCAGAGTGGCAAGGCAAGCGACAAATGCTATAAAATTAATAACACTCTCTTTTTGCTGACAAAGAGCATCAGAGCATATTCCATCATGGTCAACCAGTAGAAAGTAAAATCTTGAGACTGCAGCTTCATCAGGACAACAAAATACTGTGGAAAAAATAAATAAAAATGTCCAGAATGACAGAGTGCACTGCCTTTAGCAAGAGGAACTGGTCTATTCATACCACTGTTTCACACTGTCAGTAAAATCAAGCAAATGAATATGGTAAAATTGAAAGGCAGGAATCTAGGGAACAATGGTGCAACAAGTAGTCAATTCAATGACAAATTCTTCAGCCACTGCATGA
Organism: Tinamus guttatus; assembly: GCF_059628265.1. Classification (NCBI taxonomy): domain Eukaryota; kingdom Metazoa; phylum Chordata; class Aves; order Tinamiformes; family Tinamidae; genus Tinamus; species Tinamus guttatus. The sequence continues at coordinate 133,114 of NW_028289316.1, forward strand.
AAGATTATTCATGACACTGCTATAATCCGCCAATGCTCTGAAACAGCATCTTCTCCTAGGAACTAATAAGTGCCCTGAGAGGACAAGGTCAAGCAAGCTAAGCATATGAATAGTTACTATTGTTCTACCAGAACAAAATCTAGTACTAGAAGAACAGATTTGTTTTTCAACTGTGGAGTTGAAACTACAGTTTTTGTAGTATCTACTCAGTATCTACTCAGTATTTACTGAGTAGATACTACCAAAAAAAGTCTTCTTTTAGACAAGAAAATTGTTTTCACCTGGGAAAAAGAAAGCATACTATTTAGATTTTTTTTATCTACTGATCTGACAAATTTCTCACTAAATCCATCTACCTGAGTGTTGTTATAGGAATCACAAAATGAGTGACAAGGTATTTTAATTTCTGTATCGGTGAGCTGATGTGCCAGAAGAAATGCTAATCAGTGTCAGTGCACATTTAAAATATGGACATCCCTTCATTAGGAAAGACTTTGAAATTATGAACTCATTTGTTACTGACCTCTTAAACAGCTGTTGAATGACAACAGCTTTTTTCATTTGGCAACAATAGGTCAAAGACTTTCAAGTTAACTTCAGGTTATGGGTTTCCTAGACTATTAATAATCTCTTGAGACACAAATCCCACAATACAGTTGACTAGTGAAATAAATATGCTTGTATCAAGTGAGCACAGAACAAGCTAAAGATAAAATAAGATAAAAAGCTTTGAAAACAAAGCATGACAACCTATAAAATTATACATGCATGTACAAGCCAGCAATGACTGGAAAAGTGCAAGCTGTATGCCCCAGCCCTGGATAGACAAACTGAGTCTTGAAAGATATGGTTAAAACCATAAAATCAATTCTTCATTAAAACCAAAGCTATAAAATTCAATATCCTATAAGGAATAATTCACAACATCAAAGTCCTTTTGGAAAAAAAAATCAGCAAATGTAACATAGACTAAAGCTTGCCTCAAAACTACTAAAATTTGGGCAAAATGCAGATCCTCAGCTACCGAATAAATTACGGAAAGCTAAAAACTTATGATCTTTAAAAGTGAGCTTTTCTTTCATTGCATAAGCTTATATGCTGTCTGGAAGACCAAAACTAACTTTCATGAGCTGCCATGCTAAGATGCCACAGTCAGAGGCTTAACATCAGCAATGTCCCTGGTGCTTTGCAGCCAGGATCAGCTTTCCAACCATCCTCGCAAGGAGGCCAGGCATTTTAATGTAGAGAAAACCTGCTCTTTTCCTCCTCTGTTCATTCTCACTAACCATTAGTTCAAATCTTTAGCTCTAGTACTCCCTAGCCAGAAAAATTAGAGCTAAACTGGGCTTAGGGTTTTTTAACATTTTCTGTAACAGTGTATAGATCTTATATTTCAATAATCACCTGAAGTCACTGCATACACAGGTCCTTTTCAAATACAAGCAAAATTGAAGCTAGCTAAAGATGAAAGACAAGTGCATTTTTTTAGCAAAGAGAACCTTTGCTAAAGTAAAAGTGGAATTTGCCGTGGAGTGGTCTTACTTTCCACTTCTTCATTAATGTCCTCACTAATCTTTTGGGGATGGAGCTATTCCTGAAGTCCCTGGCTCTGCAGGGTTGATGAACAGCAGTCTCATCCTCCATTGTCCAAGCTTTCGAGGCACACAGGGGAGCAGAATTTCTTTTTATTCACTCCCCAACAGCCATGGTCAAAGCCACTGAGTCCCTGGCTCTTTTTCTCATTTAGCAAATAGAACAAAAAAGGAGAAAGAAAGAAGGTTTTTTAGCACATATTTCTGGTCCTTTTGTTACAAAGTCAACCATTAATTTCAGTTCCCCATATGCATATCTATCAAATTATATTAATTGGATAAATTATTACTTTTAACTTGTGTGGAATTAGAGAAAGATTTTTTTTTCTGTCACTGTTCATCTATCACAATAATGAAAAGTGTCAGGAAAGAACCTTCATACATCTTAAGAAGTTACCACTGAATCTACAAAAATGTGCATAGACAGAAACACAGCCAGTACTGATGACTGATGTGTCATCTTTTCCAGATATGTTACCCTCCAAATAAAACAGAGGTGTTGCTAAACTGTTTGAATTATATTTTGAAACAAGGAACTCCATCTCTTGCAAGAGGCTGCAGTTTTAGCTGCTATCAGCAGATGTCAATGCATGTGATTCTCTCTCACTCGAAGCCTGGAGCTCCATTCAGTTCACAACCTGCGGTCCAACCTGAAATATGACAATGGTTGTCTGCTGAAGAAAGTAAAGGCCACCCAGCAAAAGTCTTTCTTAGAAGCAGCAAAACAAACATCTTTAAATTAAGGTACACCAGTTATTGTTTCTGCTTGTGACTTCTCGTATGTCTACTGATCATCCATTTGGATGCAAGAGGTTAGCGTGATGCTTGGTTAATTTGGCAGTTGAATAAACAACATTTTCTTTGGTTTCAGGATGTTTATATGCTGTAAAGCAAAACAGCTTTCAGAAATAAACCTGCATTGCAGTGAGCTACAGCAGATAAGAAGGCTCTGAAGATAGTCCAGTCCTGGGACTACATGCTAATCCCATTTCTTTGCCGGATGGTTCTGCCAATAAATGGGCACAGCTAAATGCAAAATATATCACTTGCAGAATTAAACTGGACAGATAAGCAACAGAACATACACCTTAGACCACTTCAAAAGAAAGGCAGCTTTAGAAAAATAATACTATTTCTATGTAGTCAGAACTTTGAATCTACATGGATACAAAACCAAAATACGTCTATAAATCTCAAAATCTACGAATAACTTTGTGAATGTCTTCAGACAGGAAAAATGCATATCTAATTGGTACAGGCAGACAGACAAACATATGGACAAAGATAGACAGGCAGATGGACAGGAATAAATAAATGTTTCCAGATTTACTGACCTGGTCATTCAACTACTTCCTCCTCTTAAGCAAAGTCCATTTCTGTTTTAATAGTCATTCATATAAATAACTGGACCTTAATCCTCGATAATGGTCCCCAAAAGACTGAAATCCCTTGAGTTCTAAGACCTTCCAGTCCTCACCATCACCTCAATAGATTTCTATTTGTGTAGGACCATAATTATATTAGTACCTTTTCCATTCCCTTGCTTTTACAGCTAACCTCAAGTACAATGTAGATGTGCCTCAACGAAGGCACCAGAGCTTCTGATGCCAGACACCTACAAAGGTAAGGATGCAAAGAAGGAAGACCACTTCACAGGAGACACTGGGAGGCTGAGAATCCCAGAATCACAGAATCATAGAATCTTTAAGGTTGGAAGATGGAGATCATCTAGTCCAACCCCGCTGTAAACACAGGGTTACCTAGGGCACGTGGCACAGGATTATGTCCAAGAGGGTTTGGAAGATCTCCAGAGATTCCACAACCTCTCTTAGCAACTTGTTCCAGTGCTCTGTCATCCCCACTGTCAAGAATTTCTTCCTTAAGTTTTTGTGGAGCTTTTGGTGGTTCAATTTGTGGCCATTACCTCTAGTTTTGTCAGTGGCCACCACTGAAAAGAGGCCGGCCTTATCCTCTTCACTCCCTCCTTGAGGTACTTATATACACTGACCGGGTTCCCTCTCAGTCTTCTCTTCTCCAGGCCCAGCTGCCTTGGCCTCTCCTGAACATCCTTGTAGCCCTGTGCTGGACTCTCTCCAGTAGATCCGCATCCCTCTTTTACTGGAGGGCCCAGATGTGGCCTCACCACATCTGAGTAGAGGGGCAGGATCACCTCCCTCTTCTTAACGCACCCCAGGATCCCATTGGCCTTCTTGATCACAGGGGCACACTGCTGCCTCATGGTCAACTTGTTGTCCACCATGACACCCAGGTCCCTCTCTGCAGAGCTGCTCTCCAAAAGGTCGGTCCCCAGCCTGTGCTGGTGTCTGGGGTTTTTCCTCCCCAGGTGCAGGACCTTGCACTTGCCCTTGTTGAATTGCATGAGGTTTCTCACTGCCCAGACATCCAGTATGTCCAGGTCCCTCTAGATGGCAGCACAGCCCTCTGGGGAATCAGCTACTCCTCCCATTTTGGTATCATCCGGAAATTGCTGAGGGAGCACTCTGTGCCTTCATCCAGGTCACTGATGAATATATTGAATAAAACTGGATCGAAGACTGACCCCTGGGGGACACCGCTAGCTACAGGCCTCCAACTAGACTCCGCGCAACTGATCACAACCCTCTGGGGTCTGCCACCCAGTCAGTTCTCAATCCAAGTCACCATCCCCTCATCTACCCATACTTCTGGAGCTTGCCCAGGAGGATGCTCTGAGGGACAGTGTCAAAAGCCTTGCTGAAGTCGAGGCAGATGACATCCACTGCTTTCCCCTCATCTACCCAGCTGGTCATTCTATCATAGAGGGCTGTCAGGTTAGTCAAGCATGATTTCCCCCTGATGAATCCATGCAGACTATTCTTGAGTGCTGTCTTGTCCTCCACATGTTTTAAGACAACAGCCAGGATAAGATGTTCCATCACTTTTCCAGGAATGGAGGTGAGGCTGACTGGCCTGTCATTACCTCCTTGCCATTTTTGAAAACTGGTGTGACATTGGCTTTCTTCAAGTCCTTCAGAACCTCCCCCATTCTCCAGGATCTTTCAAAGTTGATAGAGAGTGGCTTAGCAATAACATCCACCAGGTCACACAAGCACTCTTGGGTGCATCCCATTAGGACCCACAGATTTGTGGATATCAAGTTTACCTAAGTGTTCTCTAACCCAATCTTCCTCTCTCCAGGCTTCTTTTCTTGACTCTGAGGTCTGGGATTCTAAAGGGCTGCCCTTGGTAAACACTGAAGCAAAGAAGGCATTCAGCAACTCTGCTTTGTCTGTGTCTTTTGCAACCAGGGCACCCACCCTATCCACCAGAAGACCCACATTTTCGCCAATCTTCTTTTTGCCACCAATATATTTGAAGAAGCTCTTCTCATTACCTTTAACATTCCCTTCCAGATTTAATTCCAAATGTGCCTTAGCCCTCCTTGTTGCATCCTTGCATTCCCTGACAACATTCCTATATTCCTCCCAAGGGGCCTGTCCTTTTTTTCTACATTCTGTATACTGCCATCTTCTGTTTGAGTTTTGCCATGAGTTTCTTGCTCATCCACACAGGCCTCCTGCCCCGCCGCTTGACTTCTTACTTATAGGGATGCTCCAATCATGAGTTTGGAGGAAGTGCTGCTTGAATACTGACCAGCTCTCTTGGGTCCCCTTCCTCCTAGAGCTCTAGCCCATAGGATTCTTCTGAGAAGGTCTCTGAAGAGACTAAAGTTGGCCCTCCTGAAGTCCATGGTCGCAAGCCTACTTACAGCCCTGCCTCCTCCTTGTTGGATCCTGAACTCCACCAACTCATCTTCACTGTAACCAAGGCTATCCCCCACTTTCACATCTCCAACAAGTCCCTCCTTATTTGTTAGTACCAGGCCCAGTAGCCCACCTCTCCTTGTTGGCTCCTTGACAACCTGCATCAAAAAGTTATCATCAATTATCTTCAGGAACTTCCAAGACTGTTTGTGCCTGGCTGTGTTGTCTTTTCAGCTGATATCAGAGTAGTTGAAGTCCCCCACGACAATCAGGGCCCATGACCATGAGGCAACATCCAGCTGACTATAGAAGGGCTCATCAACTTCCTCACCCTGGTCAGGTGGCCTGTAGCAGACACCCACCACAGTGTCTCCCACATTAGCCTGCCCTCTAACCCTTCCCCACAAGCTCTCAACTCGCTCATCCTCCACTCCCAGGTTGAGCTCCATGCATTCCAGTTGCTCTCTCACGTAAAGAGCAACTCCACCACCTCGCCTTCCCAGCCTGTCCTTCCTAAAGAGCACACAGCCTTCCATGGCAGCGCTCCAGTCGTGTGAGCTATCCCACCACGTCTCTGTGATTCCAATGAGATCATAACCCTGGGATCGCACACTGAACTCCACTTCCTCCTGTTCATTCCCAATGCTGCCTGTATTGATACACAGGCACTTCAAATAATCAAGCCTGCACATTTCCCAGGAGGGGTGAAAGAGGACCCTCTATAATCATGTCTTATATTAACTTCCCCACTTCCATGCATGCAAGTTGGGAAGCTGGATGCATTCTAACTTTGACTGCATCACACTGATTGCCCTGTCCATGTAACATTCCCCATCCCTCTTCTTGCTTAGTTTAAAGCCCTCCTAACCAGGCTGGCCACCCCGTTGGCAAAGACATGCGTGTCCATTTTGCTGAGGTTGTTCTCATCTTTCCCCACCGGGTGCTGGTCTTCAAACAGTGTCCCATAGTCATAGAAACCAAATACCTCTTGCCAAGATCAGTTGCTCAGCCAGTTGTTAACCTGCAATATCCACCTTTTCCTCCTCATATCCATTCCCCTCGTTGGCTGGACATAATCTGGGCTCCCAGACCTTTGACTGCCATCCTTAGGGCTCTGAAATCTCATTCGACCTTGCTCAGTTTCTCCATAGCATCATTAGTGCCCATATAAAACAGTAACAAGGGATAATAGTCAGATGCCTGGACAAGCTTTGGCAGTCTCTCCATAACATCCGTTATTTGAGCCCCTGGCAGGCAACAGATCTCTCTGAACAACAGGTCGGATCTGCAGATTGGTGCCTCCGTGCCCTGCAGCAGGGAGTCTCCCACAACAATGACACATCACTTCTTCCTTTTCTCCTTAGTGGGACTGGCCTTGAGGTGTGTACTTGACTGCCTCACCCTAGACAACCCCCTAGATGGCCCTCAGTCCTTGACCTCATTTGTCTGCCCTTGAAGAAAGTATATTGTTTGTGCCAGGATACATGCAAAGACTGTGTAGGTCTATGAACAGGATGCAGGTCTCTGGAGGAGCACAGTTTCACCATGATGGGAGATATGGGGAACCTCCCTCCCGAGTGGTGTGAGAACAAAAGGGCACCCCTGTGCAAAGTGCTCTGCACTGTCAAAATTTTATGAATCTATCATTGAAAGCCACTTTGAAGACGCTGGATTGCAGCACAGGCTGACTGGAGATCGCCCAGAGGCTCTGACTTGCTATCATGAAACTAGGGAAGCAATCTCTTGACTACACAGACCCATGAAGAGGCCTCCCTCTCCTGTGAGCACAGGAGAGGCCTGTCAAGGGTCAGAGTGAGTGTTTTAAATGAAAACAGACATGCGTCCTCCAAAGTTCAATTGTGTCTTACAATGTTATAAACTCTTTCTGTTGTCATGTTTTTAACTGACACAATAACAAGGTCTACGTGTTCCCTATTTCCCACAAAGCTAAGAACACATAACTCCCAAAGAAAAAGTGAAAAAAAAAGCAAAAAAATGTATTTTTTCCCACAAAACTAATGTGCCAAACCTATATCTGCATAAAGTTGAATGCACAAGTGCATCCTATGTGTGAAAAGGAATCACTTTCTTATGTTCATGTCTGGGGAAGAGATATATTTTAAAACATATATTCAACATCCTCCAAAATAAAAGTTCACACAATATGGCTAATTTTTAAGTCATTTTAGTTCAAAAATGAAACTCAACAGCAATACTAATGGACAAAAGTCTTGAAACTGCCTTTTACTTTACTTTGAACCATATAAATCCCTTTCCCACCACCAAAGCAACTTTAAATTCTACAAGAATAGATTAATTTGTAAAATCAGTTCTTCCACTTAAGGCAGCAAAATTGCAGTCTTACTACCATGCCTGATCGGGCTAAATCAGAAAGACAAATAAAATTCTAAAGCAACAATTTTATATTATGATTTCCTTTTAATCAAAACTTACATATGTTTAGTTCTGTTTTGGGTTAGCATAAATTATTTTGCATTTTCCTATCCATTTGTTAGCCTCTCTGCTTTTTAACAAGTAGCTGACAGTAAATTATGTAGTTAATAATTTATACAGAGTTCATGTAAGCTGACTGACAAATTTTCATGTTTCACAGCGTTTGGTATTCCTTCTTAAAGCAATTCATCTCCAATCAGCTGAATAGAGCTTCCATTTCAGAAGAATAGCCCTCATAATGAATTTACAAAATGTTTTTAGAAGTTTCAAGTGCTAAAAGGTAAATACAAGCTTTCTGTATATTGCAGTTGTGATTCATGATTTTAGAACAGCTGTGTTTGGCACAGTTTAATAAGACAATTCTTTGTTTTCATTCTGAGTGTATCAAACCCTGCTCTCAAAATTCCAGAAGTCTTTAAGATGTCATTCCTTTTATTTTCACCTACAATTCACTCACTGCTTGAACACAAGGATAGGAATGTTGTTTATTCATCTAAGTAAATCTCCACCACACATCTGCGCCCTTCTTAGAAAATACTTATCAGTAATGTTGTTCATTCCTGTCCAAGAGAGATGTTCAGAGATGAGCTAAAGTGAAAAACTATGGAAAAAGTAATTCATAGGAATAGACAGAGATGTTGAAGTGAGCTCTGTTTTGGTCTTTGGGAAATCCTGCCAAGTTAGCTATCGATATACACACATGTTTTGGGGAGTGACTGCAGCCCTGTGCATATAGAAGGGACTGCCAATGTGTGAGATGCTTGGATCTAACACTGGTGTGCTGGGTAGATTTAGGAAAAATATTACTTGCTTCTTCATCTCCTATGTGGTAATATCTCTTGTAGTACAGATGACATTCCCCAGGAGGAGGTGCAGGTTAGCTACACATGTGCACATGGGAATAGTGGAATCCTTCTTTTGTTATTATTTCACAGTGGCTTTTTTGCATAATTTGAAGCATACAGTAAAGTAAGGTAGTTCTTTGTTTGTTTGTTTGTTTGTTTCTAACACTTATTGAGAGCCTCTAACGTGATGGAAATCTCCCAACTACTCATGAGCTACAATGAGCTATTCTTGAACAGAGCCAACAGACTGTGGTAGCGGTTGTATAGGTGGCTGGTGGAGGCCACAAGCCAGGTGAATGTTGAAGCACATGCTTAACATCAAGCCTGTGAGCAATCTCACCCAGCCAACCATTTTTCAAATGACTAATCATGTCCCAGCTTGCAAAATGGCATAAAGCATGAGGTGTTTGATTCTGTTCCTGGTGAGGTCCATGGTGACACCTTGTCACAAGCCCCGTCAACGTCAATGGCTAGGAATCAACCCAACCATGTGGTTTGAATGGACCCCAGGTCAGATCACAGAGTTTTAAGGGAGTCTCCCAACTGACAGCAGCTGCTCTTGGGGCAGGACCACTCCAATTTATCATTCAACCACACTAGCTTTGGACATGTAATTCCACTGAAAACCAGTCTCACAGGTATAAAAGTGAAGTAATGCACCAGTTTCTCATCTTGCCATTTTACTTGGATAGATTTAATCATGAACTTGTTACGAATCTCCATCCTACCTTCTTCTTCATCTTATTCTCTTATAAAAGTGTTCCCTCTCTTTTTAATCTCTTTTCTTGTACTAATAATTTCATTAAAAAAATGCTACATAGATGACATATTTTTCAACCAAAAAGTCAGACTGATTTTCAGTGAGATGAAGATGAGGTTTCATTATTGAAAAATCTGAAGAAGTATCACAGCAGATGCTCAGTGGCTGTTCAATCATAAAATGCATCAGTGGGATTTTTCAAATCTGTAGTGCTATGTTTTATGGATAAGGCTAAGTGTGTTTGCTCAGGCAGGACAACAGACATGAACAGACAAGTGTATCTGTATATGCAAGTGTATCTGTATATGTCGTTTTCACAGATAGAGCCAGAGAGATACTCTTTAAGAAAGTCACATTCACAGTGATATGCTACTTTTCATATTTTAACATATTTTCATATTTTAATATTTCATATTTTATTTGTAAAAACAAAATTTCATTGACAGGTTTACATCATTTAAGGTGAAAAAAAGAATCCTATAAACCAGCACAGTGGCAAACCCCATTTTTGGTGAGGACACTGTGCGACTGGATACTCACATAATTAAAAGGTCAGCATCTGCATCAACAACTAGCACGAGTATTAGTCTTCCTAGGTTCTTTCTGAAGTCAAAAGCGCAAAGATGATTCCCTCATAGGCAGAAGCCTGGTTGGAGCACTCTGAATTGTTGTGTTTTCATGTTAGCATTGGTGATTGTTTTACTATAAAATATTAGTCAATTTTACACTAACCATTACAAAGTAAGTCATTCGTATAAACATACAAAAGTATGTTTACTGGCTATACACTGGATCCTGTGCCTCTCAGAGTAGCTAAATCAATACTGTCAACAACAGAGTTAAACCAGAGCAGGGTGAACAGGTAGCTCAGTATTGCTATTATCGTATTATTGTATATAAGACAGAAGAATAGTTAGCAAAAGAATAATATTTTATAAAAAATGCTAAGTATATATAATATACTGCCTATTTTATAGAAGGCATTCTCAAGAAGAAGGAACATTTTCCTAATTGTTAGAAAGCCTCAGAATAAAACTGTGACTAGAGGCCATTATTCATATTCTGCCACCACTTCCTTATGATTTAGACAGCAAACAATACATCACATAACATTCTGTGGCAACAAAAAGTGTGAATTTTATATCACAGCTCTCTCAATACCTGTGCCCATTTATTGTAAGTCAATGTAAAAGGCACATTCGCAGTAAAGCTACCTACAAGCTAAGCACCAACTTGGGACATAATACCAATTACATTCATTAACTACATTGATCACCGCCAACTATACAAGCTTGCATATGCTATTCTCAATGCAGCACACCATGATTTAGAAACTGAAGTTGTCCTTCCTGTTTTTAATCAGAGATGTTTGTCACGTGAGAGCTGTGCCACTCTTGCAGACTATGCCAAGTCTACTTAGGTTACTCATTGCATCTGGAGCTAACAAAACAATGTGCTGGAATATCACTACTGTCCCAAAATTAGATCAATCTTTCTGTGAGTAAAGGTTATGGGGTTTTCTAAAGACTGTTTCTAAAGACTATTTCTATAAAAATGGCATTTCTGAGGGTAAAAAGGCTCTAGATACCTTTGTCTCTTGGACAAAACATAGAGGATAAAGACGGATGTTCCCTGGATTCACAAAGGATGTTTATGTGGCCAGGTGCTTAATCCCCACTGGATTTAGTGAGGCTTAGTCAGATAGAGGCAGCTCTTGTGACATCTTCACTGGAGCACCCAAACACTGAGACATGTTAAATCAGTGGGCACTGATGAAAGCATTGGCACAAATAATTAATATCAGCCTCCGTAATGAATCACAGGTACTAAAATGTGTGTAGGAAAGCTTGTTACAAAGCCAGAGACTGTCTCTGCAAACCATTACGCCATTACGCCTACAGTTTGAATTTTAATTTCCTTCTCCCCCCTGGAATTCCTAAAAAATATACTATTATTCACTTATGATTTATGCTGAAAACTTATAGACAAATTCTGAGGTAAAATTTTTCACTATGACAAAGGCTGACCCTTACTCACGATAAGACTCACAAGCACTGTTCTAATTCATCGTCTAGGTATGAAAATTGCAGACAATATTCCCCACTATTATTCTGAGGTTATTTGTTCTCTCTGTGGTAGTCGATATTTGTTCAAAAAATCACAATTCAGAAAGAACTAGACTGACAGGACATGATCATACTTTTTCTAAACCAATAACCATGTACAACACAGCTGTACAATGTGATCAGTTTGTGCTTTACAGATGTTCGAGCAGGTGATCAGTAAGACAGAAGAAGAAAAGTTAGCAAAAGAACAATATTTTATAAAAAAACTCTGAAGTTAAAAAATAAAAATTAATTAAGATTCTCTGTCACTGTTGTCATCTTCAAGAATCGTCCTACTCACTATCTCGTAGATCCATTTCATCCAACTTTATTGTTTTTAAGGCATTTTTCAAAGTAACACCCCATTTTTTACATTATTTCAAGAGGCTGTGTATGCTTACATGTATATAAATAATGCCAGCTGTTTCAGGCCAAACTAAAGTGTCCTACCCTGAAGAGCAGCCATAAGCACATGCAAGGGCAAGAGCAAGAGACGCATATCTGACTTTTCCCTCCAATATACTCCTGTCAGCCTCTGACTCTTTCCATTTCCCCGACCTCTTGAGCCTGGTGTGGTTTCTGTGTATTTAATAGCCCCCCAGGGGATTTCTCTTCCAATAATTTCTCCCGTCTTTCTTTCAAACTGAACACGATCCTTCCTGATTCATTGCTTTTGTGATTTTAGATAGATCTCTGAAGACAAGCCATGCTTGTCTGAACCAGGGAGCTCTCAAACTTTACCCAAGCCTGCTGCACAACAACAATATGCAAGTCAGCTGCCTAAGACACCTCACAACTGCTCCATACTGAAAAACATCAGTTTACAGTGGAGTTCAAAGGTAACACAGATGCGGAAGGCTGTTTTTCTGCCCTGTTCACAGATACTAGCTTTCTGGGAGTCTTTTGTTTTCTAAGATATTCATTTAATCTCCATGTACAGCTTGAAAGAGATAGATAATAACAGTTAACAGATAAGTGAAAGAATTTCAAATGCTTTATTTGTGGAAGATTCAATTTGAACTAGTTTTGTATGAGATGCAATGATTCAACAAAACATTCTATCGGTAGAAGAAGCATTTTGCATCCAGGCTGTTGACAAGCCAGATACTCCAGACGTAATGGTGTGGTATAAAGAAAGAGAAGATACCAGCAATTTTTTTCTAAGGCAATAATGGCCAGATCCTGTGGGGACCTGCTCGTGTAAGTCACCACAACTTATAATCAGTGGTGCTTACTGAAAAGTGAGACATACGAGATTTGGACCTTTGGGATATCTGTTCTATGCAGAAGGATTGTTCCCAGGACAAAAGCTACACATTGCAATTGGGAATTAAAAGACTGGATCTTATTTATTTGTTTATTAATTTTTATGTCTTTTTTTCCTTTCACTGATTGCTAAAAAGAAAAGAAAGAAACCACCACCAACTGAGAATAATGAGCAGTGTTCTTTTCTTTTAGAAGGGGGGAGAGAGAGTTTGGCTTTCTACATGCTAAAAGAAAAATGACTAAAGCAACCTGTTTCACACTCCATGTTTGTATGTGCTGACTATGTGATTTTCTAAAGCTCACATCCAAAACCCTGACAGTAAGTATGTGCATTGGAAATGCTGTCTGCTTCCTGGGCCTCTATTTCTAGGCCCCCAAGATTGGAGGATTTTGTTTTTGTTTTGTTTCCTCCGTCCTGTCCTCATTCTTGCCCCATGTGAGCTGTCTCTGTCTGCGACTCAGCAGCAGGTGTAAGCATGCTCACAGTTACTTATGTGCTGTGTAAAATTTCATAGATGGACACGTGCCCTCGGTTAAGAGTCACTGGGCAGGGATGGGGTTTGGCACTTTGTTTTCATGGTGCTGTATCTCCCAAGCCACAGATGTGCCATGCAGGAGGTTTCACCAGAAACACTCAGACTCTTCCTTCTCATCAACCATCCGCGGACACTTCAGCACAATAAGAGAAATGAGCAGCCTTATGCTAGTGCTGATCCTGACACTACAGCCTCACACCTTATGTGGTCTTGGCTCTCTCTCCTTTTCAATTTGTGTTATGCAGTCAATGCTTGATCTACCTTTTCTGCTCCTCCCTTCCTTCAGTTCCTCTCTCCTCTTGTGTTGCAATAGGTAGTTCCTCTACTGCAGAACACTAATCACCAAAACTTTTTCCTCCAAATCCAACATGTCTTTAACATGTTCTTCATCTGCCCAGTATTTTTGGCATAATGCTCACAGGTCCTTCCAGGAAAAGGGGAGAAGATACTGGAATTTCCCTATCTGCTCTGCAAACGACTGTGGTCATTTGTTTGAGCAGTCCCTATTGAAGAGCTGAACCATCCGTCCAGGATCTTATCCCAGAAGATTTATTGCTGCTCCATTTGCAGAACACAAAACCTTCCAAGACACAGTCCCGCAAGCAGAATGCAGAAACGTGATGTTTTGAACAGGCTCCCTATACCCTTAAAGCACACTCATCAGCCATGACAAATACAGCCAGAAGCAGCAGAGCCCATGATTCACGACTCTGCAGTGCATGCTGGCCTGGTTCCTCTTGCTAACAGAAAGGTGAATCAGTGAGGTAGAGCTACCAAAATGAGGGATTAGCAAGTATCAGTTCACTGCAGGACTAACAGAGGTGAGGCAGAGGTGATTATTTTTCCCCTGTGGAGATAGGCAGATTTCGCAGATAGGGCAGGATTTGTGTCCCACATGAGTGTCCCCCCTTTCAGTGTCCAAACAACTTGCTTCAGCTGTCCTGAACAGCCCCGCTGCAGCAGGAAGGCTCAACACAACAAATGCTGCCTTATTATTAGTGCTTGCCAGCAGCTGCCTTTCCTGTAATCCCCCTCCCTCAGGCGCCTGGACATTCTGCAGAGCCCTGGTGGCAGCTGACTGCACCCGCCGCACCAGCCCAGGACAAGCGAGGGCTCACAGAAGATGCCCAACAACTGCTGGGGTGTTCCAGGCAGGAACGGGCAGCTGCTAATGCCTGGTGCCTGCTGGGGCCACATCTCACTTCATCTGCTTGCAGCACAAGCGGCAGGGAGAAGAGGATACCCTGAGAAGGAAGCACAGGCCTGGGGGAAGCTCAGGAGACTTTTGGCCTTTGTGCGGGGTAACTCGAACCCCATTCTCTGGAGAAAGTAGTTGGGTAGCCATGAGGACCTGAATTTCAACACCTTACGAAAATCTTTCGAAATCACTTGCTGATGCTTGACTATTTTAGGCAAGCACTTACTGCTGTTGCACAAGTAGGTACATGTATGTGTACAAAAACAAGTTCCTTGCCAGCATGCATGCATGGATGCCATTGCTCTGCGTGCATGGGGCCCCAAAACTCTGCTTTTTGAGAGGCTGTCCAAGCATTGCTCCAGAGCTGCTCTGCACCACACACAAAAGTCCTCATGCCATCACTGAGGCTTGCCCTGCTCCAGTGCTCGGAAGCATCTCTCACTTCGATCAAGGCTATTCTTGTGCTGCAAGTCCTTGCACCAAGTGCTCAACACTACTATAGAGGTGTGTTTGGTTGTAAAACAAAGTCACCAGGGAGGAAGCTGCAATCTGGAGCTCAGATCTGGCACTGGATTTCAAAACAAATAGTGAACAACATAAGATGTGACTCACTCATCTTATTACGGGGTTTTCCACAGGGCAGCTGGGTGAAGCAAAATAAAACAGAGAGGCACAAGATGTTCTTGAATGACCTTTTAAACACAGTGACACAGGTTTCTGCCAAGCCGCCCCCAGTTGCTGTCAAGGCCCCACCTCCTGGTATCTCCCAAGCCACAGAGAAACCAAGCTCCGAAGCAGCCGCTTCCGCTTTCTGCTGGAGCTTATGCACAAATTAACCAGATGCTTACAACACTGGTCTTACAAAACCAAGGGAAAAAAAGAACTTCTGCTGAAAAAAAAAAAAAAAAAAAGAGCAGAAAGCTGTATGCAGTAAGCTGTATGCAGTAAATGACATCAGCATTGCCAGTTTTCTGTGGTTCTGTCCCAGAGGGAGTCAGAAAGGCTGCCTAGGTGGACCAGCATGGCAGTCAGGTATGTAGGTGAGGAAATGTCAGGTTTCCTCCTGACCTATTTTCAAACAAGAGAAATGCCCTTCCTCAGAGCTGATATCAGATGATGCCCCCAATTAGTCTTCATATTAAGTAAACATGAGGCAGGAGCACTCAAAGTGTCTGCTTTCCATCCTACTACACCGCTTTAAGTGTACTACGACAAAACATTCCTATTTATGAGTGACTGAACAAGCTCTAACACTCCTCTCCAAAGGTACGAGCAGGCCTGATTCGCCTTCCTGTTACACCAGCTTTACGTCTATGCAGTCCTGTTGATTTTAATCACACTGACATTAAGAAAAGCATCTCTGCACTTTGGAAAACCTGAACCACTTGAAAAATCTTAAGTCATTTACACTCTGTCGTCTACAGGGTCTTTGCTAGTGAAATGCATCTTCTGATGGCCTACATTATAAAGTTGATCTCAGTGTTAACCTGAGAAAAAGAGCGATCATTGCCCGATGTCTTGCTAGCTGCAGGCACTGTGGAGATGCAGAGAGAGGAGAGCAGAAGACAGATACACGAGGATGAGCTTATTAGTGCCTCCCAGGTCCTGTCTTACCCAGGAAGGAAAACTGCAGGGCAAATACAGAGCTCCCTCCAAAATATGTTATTGATTGGTAGCTGAAGTAAGGGAAAAGTCTGGGGCGCTCTACAGCTCATAGGCATTAAGAGGACTGTGCTGAAGTCAATGATTTGGGGATGAATTGAATCAGCTGAGGAAAATTAGACCAGCAGAATCCATGATAACTGTGTCATTTTGCTGAAGATTTTGACCATACAGGTAAATACCACAGGCATCACCTATCTACCCTCAATGAGATAGAGCCCTTAATTGTTAGGCAGAAGTCTAAATGCTCAGACTTTGCCCTGTAGTTTTATACATTAGAAATTTTAGTTGTACACTAGGTAAAAAAAAAAAAAAAAGGGGTGGAGGAGGGATGGAATTTACCACAGTTTTGAAGTTCTGAGATATTATTTTGATGAATTGATGGGAGGGACAAATATTCAAAAATTGGCAGTGTAATCTACAAATCTGCCTTCTTCTTCAAATAATTTTCAGTTGCATCTCATCAGCTGTGTGGGGATAGTTATCACTGAGAACTGCTATCCACAAGCAACTGGCATGCCTGAGTCTGAAAAAGCCTCGTAAGGCTGTCCTCCTTCCCTTTCAGTAGAAGCAAGAAAATATGAAAATTATGATGCCAGTGTACTTTCCCTCCTCAAGCAAGTAAGCATTTTTCACTGATAAACAGAGTGAGAATTTTGGTTTAGTTTTATTCACCTACATTAACTTCCTGGGGAAAATTTTCCTGCTGTTAGTTCAAAACAGCTAGCATTGTTTGTGTCACATACCTAAATAAAATGTTTTGCCTATATACAAAAGTGTCACCTAAACTCCCTCAGATATCACACCCAAGCTGTATTTTTGTTTCCTTGTTTTTAAAAAGAAAATATTTTCCAAAAATGTAACACAGTTTTAGAACTGGTTTGAGCTACAAGAACCTTACTAAAACATCTGATATCAGTACAGCTGCACTTTCATACTAGTAAAACACTTCTCAGTGTCCTAAAGTGAAACAGATTTGAGTATTGAGATTTGCCAGTATAACAGGGCTACAATACTTGTTTTGTTCTATTCCATTACTTTGGTGAGATTTCAAAACCACCTTCCTGACACAACTGTCATGGTGGTAAGAGGATTATTCTACTTCTCACTTATGTTTATCTGCTTTTGAATTTATTCAGACAGAGTATTGGAAATATGTATAAATCCAGATAAAAGATAGTAGATCTCTGCTGTTCTTCATTAATTAATCTTGTATTAGATACTGCAGTTCTTAAATACAGGGAATAACTTCAGGAAATCGGATTATCTGAAGAATATTATTATTATTATTATTATCTGAAGAATACGGAATCAGAGTTCCAACTCACTTTGCCACAAATGCAGAACACAGAAAAGGAAACATTTTACACCCTAATGTTATGCTTATTTGATATCAAAGTGTCTAATCTGTTCATTATCATAATCCTATTGCCAAAGCTGTCACATCAAATGAGACTCAAAACTATGTATTCTATTTAATTTCATTTAAAAAATGAAATTAAAATGCTAGGACCATTGCACAGAATAAAATGAAAAGAAGATTACAATTGTTATTTATCAAAGAACAGCACAGACTGAAATTCTGTGCAATTAGTCATTATTCTAAATTAGCAAAAGAGAATAGCTAGAAATAAAATGAATTCTTATGAATTAGAAAGCACAGCAAAATGCCCACCTTCTTTCACCACAAGCTATCCAGAGGGTCTACATGCAAGTAGATCAGGTGTTCCAGGATGAACACTTTCAGAAAGCATTTCTTTCAAGCACTTGCTGGATCAACTCAGAAAGTGAAATGCTTTTCAATATGCAGACTTTAGAATTGCAGTGTAATGCCCAGTAGAATAATCTGTTCATATTTCTAAACTAGGAGCAAAATTGTGGCTTACTTTTTGTAAGATAAAGGTTTGTAAACTCAAATCAAATAATAAAAGGGAAATAAATAATCTAAGCCACAATTTTGGCTTCTCTCAAATACATGTTTGGAAAACATCAGACATCACATCCATGAGTGCTATTATTTTAATCAAGCCTATATACGTGTTCAGGTATTAAGTAGAAATAAATATTTGATAACTACCATATAAGCAGGCTGTAGAAATAAATGATTGGAGGAGTGACAAGATGAAATTATAATATCTAAATATTAAATGTGGATTGCGATATTAATTGCAGAAACCTCTGAAAATTGTTCAAGTTTCTACACAGAAACCCTGGTGCCTTCAGCCACTGCCTGCTCATCCCAAGACATCAGGTTGGAGGTATGTACCCAGTTCTCATTACTCCAAACCTAGAATGTTCAAGCCAGAGACTGAAGTGAGAGCTTTGCAGCCCAGGCAGGGTGCAATTAGTTTGCACAGTTAGGCACAAACAGCTATGTACTATGTTCTTCTGTTGTATAACAGGAACTCCCTGTTACTATTTACAGACTGAAGAAAGAAGTGGGGACCACTCAGTGAAGTGACTGTTCAGAAAGGAGAAATTGCCACCTTCCCAAAGAAACCCCAACCTAGGCCCCATAAGTGCCAGCAAAAGCAGAGGCAAAGCTACAGATTGCTTCAGCATTTTATCCCTGCAACCCTCAGGCTGCATTAAATCCTTCAAAGTCTGTGTTGAACAGCCATAACTGATGTCCCAGGCCATGGTGCCATCTTGAGTTGGCTGTGGGCAGAAGGGAATCAGTCAGGTGCTTTTTATGTGAATGTAGAAGCTCTTACTCCGCACATCCTTAGTTCCTGCTGTGTTCAAAGGTTTCATCATCGGCTAGTGCTATATGACCTTCTGATGGCAGCTTAAGGCAACTTCCCTTTGCAGATCACCTCAGGACTTTCTCTGCAGCACTATGGAAATGGACCTGAGAATGAGTTATGATTATGGTGGCTGGAAGCATTTAGCAATCTCAGTTATTAGAAACAGAGAGATAGACACTCATAGTACCTAGCAAATGAGCCCCCCCCCAAGTTCTTGATGAGCTGTACGCTGTGTCTGTGATGCATAATGATCTCACAATCACATCTGAATAAATCCAGTCTCCATGCAATGCTACATGACATCATACATCTGCCAAAATAGAATTATTAATGATGGAAAGGAAGAATCTTGGCAGTGCTTCAAGGCTGATTCAAACATTATTAGAACTAGGGATTAAGTCATGGAAGGGGCAAAATAAGTCAGAAACAACAAAAGCACTATTCAGATGTGCTAATCTTTCATTTAGTGTTCTACATGGTGGATAAGATTGGCAAAGAAGAGCAAGTAAAATGTATGTTCTACAGGACTTCCAGCAGATAAGCTCCCACTCTGCAGCCTGTTGAATGTACATTGGAATAGGTGCAATGTTTAGGTCTTCCAAAAAAAAAAAAAAAAGAAAAAGGAAAAAGGGAAACATGAGTTATGAAGTTTTAAAGTTTACCTGGCTTATCAGCAATCTTGAAGAATAGATTCAGAATAGCTGCCTTATCTGTTCTTCTTAACACCTTCCACCCAAGGATCACAAAACATAATTAAATGGCTACATTAATATAGTTAATTACACTGATTTAAGTGCATGAGTATAATGTAATTTGTTCTCACAGTGCTAGTCTGGCAAGCTATTTGCTATATGCTTGTGGCAGTGCAGAGTAACACCATCTTTTGTGGGTGAAATCTGCCTCAGGAGGACACAAGCTTGAAGCAGATCTTTGAGTGGTGTGGAAGAGCGGGCAGCCTATGCACACGTAGGTGCTGCATCCTCCTTGCCCTCCTGTCTCATGCACCCCGCAAAGGCTGCCAAGTCACAAGGACAACACAGAGGCAGCTGGGCACATCTGGGCAGAGTCTGCAGAGTTCACCCCTGCTCACACCTGCATGTCTGGCTGCAATATTTTAAAGTGCTTATTGGCAGTTACCTTCATTTAGCAGACAGGCAGAAAGTGGGAACATGATTATGTATGTCAAAATATAGCTAATTACTATTTACAGTACCATAATGGGATTCCAGCCAATGTCAGAAGCTCATTGGATACTCTTTTAGTAGATTTTATCAAGGAAGCAGAAATTATCCCAGTGACTGTATGGAATGATTTGGTAATGCACTTAAGTCCCTTGTTAAGTACTAAAGCAAAACTCAGTCACGCAAAAACTAATTTTCTGACAAAACATTAAAAAGGCTATTTTTTTCACAATAATAGAGGTGTTGAAGGAAGTAAAATTCCAAATTCTATCTATCTCAATGGTCCTTTTTAGGAAGCAGTTTGGCAAGAGTTGTTTCTTTTGAAGAATCTTTGATGCTCTCCTGCTGTTACAGCTGATGGAACCAATCTGGCTATAAAATTTTCTTCTTTCAGACTTAATTTTAGCTTTTCTTTTGTCTCAGAAGAATTTCCTAGTCCAAATCTAAGGACCCTCAGCCCCATGATCAACTTGCATGGCTGTGCAAACACTTTGCCTTTACAGCTGAGTTTATATATCTGTATGTGTATATATATATACACATATATGTATGTGAAGAAAAAGATATAAAAAATACAAATCCATTGATAAAGTCACATTTGGGTTGAATACTCCTTTTACTTGTGACATGAAGGACAGAGTGAAGTTTAAGTATGCTAAAATAAGAATACATGCAAGGAGGAGGAGCCTCTAAAGACAGCACTGCTGATAAAAGAAATACTCATCAAATAGCTGTCTGAATTTCCCTACCAAAACTGCCTTTCATTGGGTGAGACTTCTTCCTTCATTTCTGATAACCACTTATGAAAAGGTTTTAGCATGAAAAATGCACTCATAATCATCTATCTAAAGGACTGCATTATTTTTTCCATTTTCTACCTGAAATACATAATAGGTAGTACAAAAATCAATACAAAACTCCTTGAAATCTAATCTTACTACATGTCACAAGAAGACTGCAGTTATTTTATAATCAGTTCTAATCCACAAACTTGAAAATCTGTCAAGTGTGTTTTCCAAAAATGCATACATGTGGCAAAACCAAATATCCTCAAATGATTTCAAGGAAACGATAGTCTCTGAAAACCCGGTTTTTTAAGTTAAAAAAAATGAAGTTATTGGCAGTTTAAACTTCTTTTAAATACTGCACATAGGACAGGGAGTGAAAGCATCCTCTCCAGATGGTCTGTTATTTATTTACTCTGCAGGGAAGCGAAATGTTAAAGAAACAGGGTGAAGATCACAGTAGGAAAGCAATAAAGCCATAAGTAGCACCTTAAAGTGGAAAAAAAAAATACACACACACAAAGTGGCACTGCAGATTGACAATTTGACCTTAGTTAAGGCCCTTCTATCTTACTATCATATTGCAAGAAAAATGGAGACTTCTTCTAATTGGAAATCTAGAGAATGTAAAAATGTGAAAATGTAAATGAGTTGTTGTTCTGTTGTCTGGCATCCAGTGATATCACCTGTATGTTTTAAAAATGTCCTTGTGCCTTTTACAACCATTTTTCACCAAGATACTATTGCATAAAGAAGTTCTTGCTGGAAAAGCCTCTCTTTTGTTGTCTGACTAAACAAACATTTGAGAAAAGGTTAACACAGATCAAAGGGAAATTAAACAATTAACCCTTCTTTCTCCTCCATGAGGTAGTAAAGACAAGCTAACTAATGTTTGTGTGTGGTAATATAAACTAGGATGACAAACTTTTGTTTTTTAACAAACATTAAGGTCATAATAAAAACGGGTAGCAAAGCAGAGATAAGCAAAACAAAACCAACAAAATAAACCAGGCTTATATTAGTAACAAAAGGCCAGGCTCTGCCCCAGGCAACATGCTTCATAGTGGATGTGTGGTGGTGACAGTCCCTGGCCACATTCCCCTTCCTATTCTACATGAATCATCTTTACCATCCTCACCTTCACACATACCCACTACATCAGCTCCTGATTCTGACTAGAGCCTGTTTATCAGGTCTGTCCAGCAATGCCTCTATCTGCTTATTAACAGTGACAAGTGGAGCAATGTTAGCAGAAAGAGCCCCAAGGTCAAGCTCAGAACAGCTGGTTTTGGTGCACATTGAAACTATTGCTGATGGTGTTCGTTGCCCTGTCTGGACTCTTCGCAGACCCAGCCTTGACTTGCCTGGCCTTGGTCCAGGTTTTGAAGTATGATGATCTTGTGTTAACTGGCTGCTAGATAAAAATATTTTATGTGGCTCTACATAGAATTGAGTTCTATATCACTCCTTCAACCACTCCTGTCTAAGATCTAAAGGGCACAAATCATTAGCCTGTATTTAATTTATGCGAGCATATATCTGGCAACCAAGTTCATCAAGAGCTACTGGAGAATTTTGCTTCAAATTTTATTCTCAGCTTGGCTGAATACAGTAAATGTAATTAAATATAAATAAGTTGTCATTAACACTTCAGGAAATGTATATCATATGGGCATGAAAAACTTGGTAAACCTTACTAAGCAATTTTGATTCAAGTGTCGATAATTATCCAAGTACAATTTTGGTTAATTTGCTTATATATAACCATAGTGAATATTAGTGAGTATCTATTTAATGCAGGCTGGTTGATTTAGTATCAGTTTAGCATTCTATCATCTTAACTATTAATTTTGCATTTACCCTCCTGGGGTATGCATTTACTCTCTTGTATAGTATTTTGAGGAGAGCAGGACTGAATGTAAAACATCTGCTTCTCAAACAATGCTGAAAAGCATAACAGCTTCACATATAAAAGACTTTTGTTTGGTTGCTTAACCCATAGATGCCTCAAGAAAAGCCAAAAACCCAAAATGGAGTCTTATAACATTTATCAGATGCAACCAGAACCATTGAACTAATTACCTTGAGGGTCATCTGAGGCCGTAGGCAGATGCTCAGATGGCAAATGGATTTCAGTTGAAGACGACTTGTTCCCATGCTCTTCCAGTTATAGCCAATGTCGAGCTGAACTAGAAGAGGACCATACAAGCACTTCCTAGGTCACTTTAAAACCCGCTCATCCAGCCACGTGGTTTGAGTTAACTTTCCTGACTTTTCCTGTTGTGGATAACTGACAGCTCATATGACCCCTTCAGCTGGAACAAGCCTTGGGGGTAGTGACCTCTGCTCATCAAATGGTAACAAACAGCCAACAATGAAAATCTCATCTGGCAGAGCAATGTTCAAAAGTTGTCTGTACCCAGCTTGGACAACGCAGAATGTCTGCCAGATGATCGGCCCAGGATCTGCTGGCCAAAATGCACCAGCACAACAAAGTAGCCTCCCTGATAACAAAGAGACATTTCTTTCATAGTTTTATAGATTAGCCAGCTGTTTGAAGTAGCATTTGGAAGTAGAGAAGAGGCTATACATGAGACCCTCCAGGGACTCACTCACTGTAAAGCACAGCTGGTCAGAAGACTACTATAAAAATAATAATGTCAAAATGTAAGGAGGCAGGTTAGCAGTTATTGTTTTCTATTATTCATTGTACTATAGGAAGTGAAATGGTTGCAATCCTCAAGGCTGTGAATCCTAAACACTGAATGCATTACAGGAAAAAAAAATGCTTCCGAGAAGAAGGCATATTTATGAGTGAACTCAGTCATTTAATAGCTAGAAGTCTTTGAGGGGAAAAAAAAAAAGAGAGTTGATGAATCTACAAAGAGATGATTATTTATAAGCTTCACAGTAGTGCCACAAGTGAACATGCTTCTCCACAAAACCTTCAGGCAAGCACAGCATAAGCCACAAAATCCCTGCCCTGAGGAGACTGGAATCTAAACTCATTTATTCTTGAAGACAATGTAGTACATTACTTTTCTTTCCACAGCTTAAAAAAAATATGTATCCTGCTAACCACAGCCAATAAATTGCAGATTTAGTAATCCCTTCTTGTCCAAAGAGCAATACAGCTGCTGCTAGAATGTATGGCTGAGTAGGGTTACAAACCTTAATAGGATGTACAATAATGCTACTGAATATCCTCCTACCTGGAAGATATTTATTAAGCTTGAATTAGTAAGCAACAGTCCTTCTTTTCCCCCTCTTCCTTCTACACCTCTAGCAACTTCACAATTATTTCTCCTGAAAAAAAAAAAAAAAAGATTCCATTCAGCAGATATTTTGGAGAATATCTCTAATGTTTCTCATGGGATCTATGACAAAAATTGAAAATCACCAGGTGAACCATAAATGCAATCAGTTAATCCGGGCATCCTTCCAAGTAACTGCTTCCCTTGCCCACTCTCTCTGGGTTACCAAAAAGTCTGCAGTTTTCTTCCCTGGTCAGTGTTCCTCACCCATACACATTATTTCTTCTTCTGTCTCTCTTCTGATCTCACATGACTGCTAATCCTAATCAGATTCTGTTTTACATTTCTTCTTTCTACGTCTTGATCTGCAGTAGGGAGGCAGATCACTGTCCCATTGACTTTGCTGTGCTCATGCCTTCACACTAAAGGCTATCTCAGACTTTCTTAAGCTCATCTTGTCCTTCACTGCAAAATTGTTTCCTCGGTCTTTTATTCTGTTTTTTCTTTTGCTGTATAACATTCAAGCACTTGCAGCCATCACCTTCAGGTCCCTTTGCAACCTTGCATTCCCCTCATCTTTTAATCTACTGTCTTGCAGACAGAGATTACTATTTTTATAGTTACTTTCCCCTTTTCTGCCTGCACAAAACATCTGATTCCTAGAAAATTACTCCTTCACGCTAATCTTCGGTTAAATAACTTATTGGATTGATATGCATGTTCTCTTACATTCTATTCCTTTACTTCTCTCTTCACTATTAATATGTGCAATTTTGCCCTTATAAATAATAATGATGATGATGATAACTTTAACTTAACATCCACAAGAAATACTTTTCACATTTCCTCTCTGTTTTCCATGTCTAAGTTTCCATGTTTCCAGTTACTACCATGATAATGTCAGTGTTTGCTGTCATAATATCTGCATATAGAAGTGTATGGACTGCAAGATTAGCCCAGCTCTTTATAGCTGTTGTGGAAATGGATATGTAGCTAAAACAGTAACATGGAGTTATATAAGCTACAAATATACTGAAAATACCATCTTTTTGATTCAGATCACTCTGTATGAATGAATATGTGTTCACTGAGCTTTACTGATAAATGAGTCGGAGAAAGGAAGAGAGTTGACCCCTCTTTTTTCTGCACAAAGAGGAGATAATGATATTCTTGTTCCCCTCCCTTCTCCAGTCCAGGCCTCTCAAAACAGTTTAATGGCTGGCAGGATTTCATTGCGATTTTTCCACCGGGCTGCTGGTGACAGAATACGGACACTTTCAAAGCTATTCTGCATTCTCTACTTTTTCAGACTGTTAACAACAGTGTTTAGAAACAAATACTGATACCATAGAATTAATTCAATTCTCAGTATTAGACTACTATACATGTGCTGAGTAATCTGACCATTTTATCTGTACATTCTTCCGAAAATTCATTAAACTGTTATCCAGAAAGACTGCCTATGTTGACCTACAAGACTTCTTTGGTTTCCTTTTGCGTTTTTGTTTTGGGGGGCTTTTTTGCACTTGCATTGCTTCAGCAATCCAATGTTATGTTTGGTTTGTAAAGGGGAAGAAATAGAGCCATAGGAAAAATGGACTGTCAAGGCACAAAAGATTCTCAAGCAATGCCCTTATTATACAGCTCCACAAACATGCAGCTGTGGGTCAAATAGCACTGTTGCCTCTCACACCAGAAAGTCCCCACTTCCCAAATTGTGGGAATGCATCTGGAATAAAGTGACAGGACCAATGGGATATGAATGAACTCTGTTTCTGCAGCTGTGCAACATGGAAGGGACAGGACTAGGGCTGCTGAAAGCTAAAGTCGTTCATCTTCCACCTAGGGTTGGACCTCACAGCTAAGGCCTCATCCACAGAGAAAAGATGTTTCAGTTAAACAAATGGGAACAAAGATCTTTATTTGTTCAAGGACTGAGGCTGTTATATGTACTCCCAGAATGTTTCCTACCTACTTTTCTCTCCTTCCCTTTTGCTTGTATCCTTGTTCATTTCTCTTCACAAATTCCTATCCCTTTCTTTATTCCAGGGCCATTCCATCTACCCTATTCTTATGTCTGTTCCTTACATAAAGATTCACATTTGAACACAAGTAATCTGAAATTAAGATGATACAGTTTACTAACTTGTGTTCCTGAAATTGCATTCAGAATATCATCCCTTCCTTTTAAAAGATCATCCACTGTCATAGAATCACAGAACCCTTAAGATTGGAAGGGACCTCTAGAGATCATCTAGTCCAACCCCCCTGCACACGCAGGGTCACCTAGAGCACGTGGCACAGGACTGCATCCAAGCGAGTTTTGAAGATCTCCAGAGAAGGAGACTCCACAGCCTCTTTAGGCAGCCTGTACCAGGGCTCTGTCACCCTCACTGTTACAAAATTTTTCCTTAAGTAAGTTCCTGTGGAACTTTTGATGAATATTCTTCCTGTTTTTTCTCACTCCTTCTTCAGTCACGTATGTTTTGGAATACTTTGTAATTGGAATGTATTATGGTTGTCCTCAAATTTTCTGCCTGACACAGTCTGACATGTACATCACTTGTGCTAATAATCCTAGTAACCCTGGCTGGTTCAAAGAAGATGTAGACAAATGTGGTCATGCAGCATCTGTGTTAGCATTGTAAACACTGCTGCTGTTGATGGGACAGCACCTCAAGAGCAAATGTGAGTAATGCTACAGAAGAAATGGAAGTGGGGGGTCTGCATGTTACAATATATTTGCTATCCTATCTTTTCATTGTGCCTTCTCTTCCTTGCTTGACTTCTTCCTTCCTTCCTGACATCATATGTTGTTTTGTTTTGTCTAAAGGGCTTTTGCCTTTTTTTTTTTCTCTTTTGGAGTGAATCTTGTTTGTTTCACTGGAAATTAGCTTCTAATTCCTTAGAACTTTATTTTTCACATAGATCTATTCCCAAACTACTAAACAAGACCCAAGACACAGTGACTAACTGTTCTTTCAGTGGAGATGGTACAGATGCCTATCAATCAGAGCCAGATGGCAATTTAATGAAGCATTTTGGTTTGGGGTTAGGAAAATGTTATGAGCCTTCAGTTTTTCTGAGACAAAAAAAAAAAAAAAAAAGCCTTTTGCCCTTATTCGGTGACTTAGATCATCACTGGTATGAACAATCCCTGCCTACAACAGGAAAGAATCTCCCATCTCCCTGTTTTGTGCTACTTATTATTCCATGGTAGGCATGTTCTTTAGAAGAGTATCCCTGAGGTGTTACCTGCACCTCTATCAGCCTTTTCTTGTCTGAATAAATCTCTTGATTCGACACCAGGAAACATGAAAGCACACAGCTCTCCCACTCTCTGGCTTTCGCTGTGATTCCTTAATCACCATGCCTATTTACTGGCATATCTGTGCAATATATTTTTTTCCTTTTGGAGTTAGAAACCAAACATGAACCCCTTAGGCTTTTCAAAACTAAAAGAGTTTCACCAGGAGGGACAGAGAATGTTGAGAAAGAGAATCCTCAAACAACACAAAATCTGTACTTAATTCTTTTCACCTAAAACCTGTGAACCACCTAAACCACCTTAGGTTTCACCTAAAACCATCCTATGACAGTGTCCTTGTAAGGGCACAATGTAGAATTCCAGGAAAGATTTCTTGACTGAAGTTTGAGAGATCCTCAGTTCAAATCCAGGTTCCCTCTCCAGAGCTTACCGGTGTTTTGTTGCACTGCAAAATCAAGGCCAACCTTCTTAAAAAAAAAAAAAAACAGCAAATGCCTCTCACCCATTGATCACCTCTTAAAAACCTTTAACAAGACAAGAGCTCTTTCACAGCTACGGAGTCACCTTGTTCCTACCAATTCCTAAACTGGATAGGAATAGCCCTGTGGGATTGGCAAGAGATCAGGCTAGACTCCTAGCAGCTCTCCCACTGCCCCATTACAATTCTCAGGTGTTTAATATGAGGTGGCTCTTTGCAAATGACTGCTTCCTCTTCCCCATTGCCTGCCTAATAACCTTGCTGAGTTAACTCAATACAAGCAGAAATCTTAATAACCAAATCAATACTCAGGAATTATAACGTTACAACAGTGCAGCTCAGCATCTTCCACCAACTCCAATGTGTGTTCTTGTGGACCACCAAGGACTCCCACCTGTTCACCTGCATCTTGAGGCCAGTTACATCGCCAGCAAGGGCCTCCTTTAAGTCAAGCTGTTTTCGAGAAGCTCACCTAGATTAACTTCAACTGGAAAATACTGAGAAAATTGTGTGGGAGTCCCACGGGGAAGAGAACCCATCCTCCTTGTGGATATTCAATCCTCACACACCTGCTACTGAAGACAATTTCCTTGGGAGTTCAGCAAAATGTTAATTGTGAATGACTCTAGTTGATTTGTCTTAATCATATTTAATGACATCTGGTAGCTGATTGCAGGAAGAAAGCTGAGCTGGAAAGAAAACAGACAGTCCTCTATAAATATATTTGATCCAGTGCAGGTAGATCCTAACCTTTTCACAAACCTAAAAAGTCACTATAACTGATTAAGGGGTTTTTTGTTTGTTTTTGTTTTAAAATGCCTCAGAACAGAAAAGGCAAAAACTGCCTGAATAATTTGTTCTATATCTGAGAACCACCCAGGACCTCAGCAGCAGCATATACCAGTTTTACTGTAGCACCTTGCATGGAAGAAGTACTTCCTTCACAGGTAAATATATTTTATTTATATGCAATTTAATGTAGAAGATCATAAAAAGATGAAATTTAAATGTCAATGAAACATACAAACAAGCAGCAGAATTTTTCCCTGACAAAAGAAATTCTACAAAAATATCAACTTCTAAATTGAACTAAAATAGAGTACCAAAATGAGTAGATAAACAATTGAAAATATCTGGGGGATGACTTGCAAATACAAAATGTTATCTAATTCATATCAAGCAAAGGATCTAATTTAATGCAAAAAGATGTGATATAGAACTGTTAGGTTATATGCTAGGTTACATAAGTTAGATTAAATGTAGCAGAGTTTTTACTTGTAAACAATGTTTGGCTTTTCAAACTTTTTTTGAGAAAGTAACTGAGGCTTCACTTGCTATTGGCAATGTTCTTTCCTTATCAGCTTTAAGATGTACTTCAAATCACCAAATGAAAAGTTTAACTGATAAGTGCTTGCCAATTATGGCATAAAAATTGGAGGCAATTTAGCTACTTATAACTAGGAATAATAACTGTTATAATAGCAGCTGCAATAGTGGAGGTAGGGTGGGAAATACTTATGCCATAATTGCTTTCTGATCCTTTTGGAACTCAGTAGGACCAGCCAGAAGTGGGCTTAAGTTAATTACACGGATTTCTGTAGTCTTCAAAACAGGATAGAAGTTAGAAAATTGTACAAAAAGAGATCTTGCATGAAAAGAAATAATGTGGCTAAAGTATTCCCCCAAAAGGCTTAGGATGTTCCTGGGAACTATTCACTTTGTCATCATTAGCCTGCAGCATGCTAGCGGGTAAGAGTATTCTTTTATCCTCCTTTATAGAAAATTACATCTCTTTCTTCAAGTACAGTAACTTTCTCTCTCATCAGATTCTGTCTGGACTATTACATCTTGATATGTTGCAAGGTTCTGCAAGGCAAAAGTCAAGTTAGTAGACTATGCCCACCTTCTTTTTCAGCAAGCTAGAAGACTGGTGGCACAATATTCTTTGGTTGCATGTTTTTCACATGTTTCTCGTCTTCTTGATTGTTAGTACAATTATTTAATCATAATATCCTGGACCATCATCCAACTGAGTTAATGATTACATCACCGTCAATAGCTCAGCCAATTCTCAATGGCTTTGGGCGTAGAGGCCAAAAGAAATGGAAATATGCTCTATGCTGGAGACATTCCTACTTTAGCCAAGCAGAGGAGAGTAGAGAAAGAAGAAAACTAAAGTGTCCAAGTGACCTAAAGCTAAATCCATAGGAAGTCCTCCAAGGATCAGGATGAGAACAACAGCTCTTGCAGTTCTTCAGCTCCCTCCTGTCTTCTACCAACCTCTGCCAGATTCCAACTTGCCCTTTCTACAGGAGAAAGACAAGAGACACACTGCTAGCCGCTTTCCTGCATCAGCAGTTCCCCGTCCATGTCTCTTTAGGGCAGCCTTGCTCTGCCACCCATTGACAGGACTACTAGACAGGACTCTGTGGGATCTTAACCAGGACATTGGTTAGATTGGATTAAATAACATCAACTCATGATACTATAAACCTTGAGCCTCGCTATAATAAAGCTGTAGCAGTGCTAGATCTCATCACAAATGCTGATCTAGACAAGTCTAAATGAAACAATGCAAAATGTTTGTGACTTTCGGACTACTGATTTGCATTCACTGGCAGAAATGTATATTCTTTCATTTTAACGCTTACCACCACCATCCTTTAATATCATCTCATTGTTTATGTAGTTAAGCTCTTGTTTTAATGCCCATCGCCAAAGCATCCGATGTCTCACAAGGATTAAATTAGCAATAGTAAATCTCTCATCTTTCCCATCAGGAAGGAGTTGGAACTTGATTAGGAATAATTTAAGCCATTGTTACTCCTGCATTTCCCTCAGGCAACAAACAACTCTTGATGACTAGAACATTAGTAAACAGGAATATGATGAAACAGATCATCAAAGTGCAAGAATTGGGGTGTGAAGCCAAAGCATTTGTAAAAATGCATTAGTCATACCTTGGAAATCTATCAAGAATTTGGGGGTGAGGTGGTGTGCAGGAGAGGCCAAAAGGTAGGCAGAAATAGCTGTAAATAACTTCCCTCAAGACAACTGACAGATATAAAGTGCATGGGCTGAAATGTATTTGTTTGAACCCCATGACCCCTTTGCAGGTTTCTGCTGGTCAGATGTTTTGAACCTGGAGGCAGAAGCAAGTGGTGAAGATTATTCCTGTGCTGCTGCAACAGAAAAACAAGATGCTTCTGCCCTTCTGCAGGGCACGGGGTAGCAGAGGGTCAGGCAAGGGGTCCTATCTCCATGATGGGGTAGCAGAGAGGTGCCCACTCAGTTCACCTCCCAGGCCTGGAGGTCACCCTGGCATGGCTATATGCCAGCCTTTGGGTGCCACCACAGCAAGGAGAGCAGGGTAGGACAGGCTGCTCCAGTGTCTCTTGGTGACTTATGTCTTACCGCCAAACCTTGAGTAGCAGGGAGGAAGAAAGAAACTGAAGGTGAATTGGAATGCTGCTGAGTCCCACTGCATCTCTTTTCCCTCTTTCTCCTTTTCTGCCTTTCCACTTTACCATTTCCTCACTGACACCATCACTGCTGGAAATAAGTGCTTCTGCAAGAACTACAGAAATATTAGATGCAGCACTGCCCTATCTCTTTTAACATGTTTTCTTTTGTTACAAATTTAAAGGAAAGAAACACTAGGACTGCGCACAAATGATTATTTAATAGCATTAATAAACCTCACACATCCTCATATTACGGATGATGTATAATGACTATGTCAAATTATTTTAAAAGCCTGTGTTGCTATGGTTTGCTTGGTATTTTGGTCTGCTTGTGCTGCAGCACGGGTGACTTAGAATGAAGCTCCATGGAATGGATCTCACTCCATTCCATGACTGAACTCCAAATCTAATGCAAGTTAAAAGCTGAATTCATTTGATTCCTGCTACCTGAGACAGAGCTCTTCTTCATGAGAACAGATCATCTCAAGACACCCATGTTCCAATGACACAGTGGAAATGTTTATTCATGCAGGAAAAAAACATGTCCCAGTTGACATAATTTTAACGAGAGGAGGACTAAGGCTGCAACTAACTGCCAGTTTAAGTGAGAATAGTTTCTGAGTTCATTGAACAGCAATGATCAGTGCACAACTACCTTTTCACATGAACTGTCCTATACCTATTCTTTTCCTTATGCTTTTAATTAAATATACTGGAAGAAAACAAATGCTACATGCCTTCCCTGGAAGGGAAGGAATAAAATAATAATTTTATCATGTTTACAGCTTGTCTTAATTTCCCAGATATGGGAAATTAAAATGACATATATGACATAAATGTGAAGATGACATTTTCTTCAATTAAAAAAGCTAGTGCTCTTTTTTCAAATGATTAGGAAATGTCAAAATGACATTTTTCTGTTTGAACAGCTATTTTCTCCTGGACTCTCTCATTTGAGCATGTTAGAGTAGCAATTCACGGGAGCTATTCCAATATGAACTCACAGCAAAAGTAAATAAACAACTATATATATATATATGTATATATATAAAAAGAAATTGTTTTTAACAGGGAACTGGTTAATCAACAGCATCAATTACAAAATGACATACATCACAAGAAGGGAACTTTGTTGTTGTTATTTCAAGGGATAATATCAGTATTAGATAATTAGCAGGTTAATTTGTATAATGCAGACTAATTCAATGGGCTGCATGCAGACTAATTCAATGGGTTGCTTCAGGAGAAGTATAATAAAGCATAAAAAGTTTTGACTAATTAGTAACTAGGTTAACATGACATAGTGTGCATGTCCCGGATATTAGATATTAGATGGAGGTATTAGTCTTTATACAGTATAATAGTATTATGTATATAGAGTATTATTTATAATATATGAATATGTGTCATATCTGAAATACTGATTACTCATCTCTGCCTGCAGAAAGTCTGAAAGTACCTTCTATTAAGGGTATGTATTGATTTAGTCAGTGTGCCCTAATGGACTGAGTGTAGAATATTCTCATACAGGGCACTGGTGATTCAAATACTGTAGCTCAGTGAATTATTATGATTATTTTTTTAATCATCTGCTTGTTTCACACTAGCTACTTGTTTCACAGTAGCTTCATCATCTTAAGAATCGGGACTATGGGCTGGGAAATAGCGTGCACAATTTGGCTAATACCAGTATGGTATCTACCCCACAGGAGCAGGAGGAATAATTTTTTGCCAAGTTCACAGCCATCATGACTCTGTGCTAGCAATACCGCAATTGTCTCCATTTGCACATTCAGATGTTTATACCACAAATGCCAGACGACATCATGTGGCTGCACTCTCCCCTGATCGTTATGTAGCTGTATCGTGCACTTCTGCAGGTAATGAGCTAAATCAGAGTGCCACAAAAAATATTCCTCCTTCTCCCAGTCATACACTGCATTTGGAATATCAGAGGCCAGACCTAATCCCTTACCTAGAAGCATTAACTGTTGTGAACTACAGTTGAATACAGATCCCTACACACAACAATATTTAAAATTAAGTGTCTTTTTATCTAATAATATGCAGACATGCTACAGGAGGAGGTTTGTAGGATGTTTTTGTACTTCTTGTGTCTGTGAAATTAGCCATATTTCCATAATATTATTTCAATATAACTGAAACATGAGAGGAATTGTAAACAAAGCCAGTGACCCTAAGGTCCTTAAGATCTGTTTGTTGTTTTCCTCTCCCTGTCTGCCGTAAAGGTGTGAGAAAGGACCAGATTCTTCTAAGTACTGATAGGTGTGGATGAATTAAGAGTTTCAAAGTTTGGAGGGCCTCAAAATTACACCTTCAAACCAGAAGTCTCAGGTCTCAGGCAGAAACAGAATTCTGAGGGCTTCCATTTCTTCTATCGGTTTTCTGGCCGTCCATCACATGAACTGAAAGAAAATTTCACATATTTCCAACAGAATACTGATGATATTTCGCATGATATTCTTCAGAACAAACTAGAATTTTGTTTTTAAACTCTCTTTTATAGCATAACTTGTATCTCCAGACATTTTCCACACTGCTATAGACTTAAACCATCTATCTCCTTCTCCTTTTCCTCTGTTAACTGAAGCTTTAGAGTATAACTTTTTACATTTTATTTCAGCATTTTTCTGGCTATTTGGCTTATTGGCTTGAGCCTGCTTTTCCTGGAATATCTCCTCAGCATTAGGACTGTTTGTCTTGCAAGATCAGACAAGATTACATATGGTCAGTGTACAGTCTAGATGATGGTTCTTACATTTCCTATGTACACAGGAAAAAAAACCCTTCTGTCTAATCTTCATATGTCAAAAAGATATGTTCTGTAGTTTTATCAGTTAGATTGGCTTTTGCTTCATTCTGACTAGTTTCTATTCAGAGTAGGACTTAAGATTGCACATCTGCAGAACATGTGTGATAATGAAAAATCTTTGTGAGGTTAGCTGATTTATAAAAGTTATGCCATTAACTTCCATGGGACAACTCAGGTTGTATACATTCTTAAGGGCTTGCAGAGTTTGTGTTAAAAATGTGTTTTGAGAAAGAAATAAATTAGCAATGAATGACTGGTATCAACATGCATTCTATGTTTTACCTGGACACCTGAGTTAAAAGATTTAGCCTTCCGTTCTGCACAGGAGGTAAAGTACATCTGGGACTATAACATGCATATAAAGACAACCTTCCACATAAGGATGGAGCCAGGGAGGAAAAGGAAGCAACTTCTTGCAGAGAAGGACCTAAATTGGGATTATTAATACAGATCTTTTCTTGTGATTTAATGAGATGTTTTGTCCCCTGTGTAATGATTTTTCCTGGTATGATTATTTCTCATTATCCCCTCTCTCCAGAAGAATTTTAATGAAGAGATTGTAATTTTAAATGCCTGGAAGGTATACTTAACATCCAGACCAGTTCAACCTGAAAGCATGAGAGACTGGAAAATTCTGACACATATATCTGCTATGGGATGAACAGGAGAGATAAACCATGGCCACTGCACTTAAAGAAGACTGGAAAAAAACTTATTTAAAAAACAGAAAATCTGGCAGCTTGATGTAAGAGTAGGACAGGAGTTTTCTATACCGTAGTAACCTGGATGTTTTTTCTTTAATTCCTTGACTGCTGTTTGTCCACTCCAACACTCTGTCATTGTAGGATTCTATGATGAGAAATGAAACTCTGTGTTGGCCAAGAAAGTAAATATTGCCCATTCATGCATATTATCTGAACATTAACAGACCAGAATTTCTGGAAATGAGTGAAAGGCATTACACGGGAGATAAGAGATAATTATATCACATTTATCCTTGTCTACTTTTGTCTCAAACACGCAGTGCTACCTGTTTGTCTGGTATCTCATGTTAATATATGAAGAAGCAAGCTGTTGATGCTGGGCCAAAGATTAACTGCAACCAGCCAGGGAAGAAATGGCCCCAGCTGTGCCACACAGTGCCTGTCACTCTGCAGCGCATCCTCGGTTGAACCTTACAGCTTTTGCTCAGAGGTTGTTAAGGGACAGATGCGCAGTCCAATGAATGTGGGGTGACAGCAGGTTCTCTCTTTGAAGCACAGGCACCGGAATTATAAAATCCAATTAACCCTGTTCACCCCCATAGACCTTCACTGCATCCTATGACATATTTTTTTTGCTCCTCATCACCAAATAAGCTTCAGAGATCCAGAAGGACGCTGTTCTTTGGCCTCAGCACAGGAGCCAGCAGCCACGCTCAGAACCACTGCTCTTATTCGGCATTTCCAGATCACAGAAACATCTAGCCCAGTTTGACTTCTAAGTAATATTTTTATGTGTGCAGCTATGTAAGTTGTACACCCAGAATCATGGCTGATTTCTCAATGGATATTTACTTCTTGGTGCATGCATTTTTATGAAAGACTTCACTATTTCTTCAAGAGGTTAGCCTTTACAGCTGTTTAAAAAAGAAAGGAATAATAAATGCTAAGGGTTTATAAATCAAATGAACATTCAAAGAAGTCAAACTATATTCCTGCTTAGTAACTGCATAGAGATCCTGTGATTTCTGAGTGAAATAAGTTAATATTTTAGGAGTGATTAAAACCACTTTGATTGCAAATCTCTACCCTTCAGCAAGAATATCTGTGAATTCTTTAAAAGGTGGATTGTTTCTTCCCTTTCTATTATTTAGGCCCTGCATACTGAAATATGCCATTGTTTAATGGGTTAGAAGACTTTTTGCAAGTGCTTCTTGGCAGACATGAAGTAATTGCTGAAAACAATCCCATTTGTAAAACTGCACCAAGTTGTCTGGCGCTGAATTTCCTCTCCATATACCATGTGCTGACTGACGGAATATGAATCACAAAATGCAAAGATAGGAAAGAGATATTAGCTCATCTGTTTTCCTCTTGCCAGAGTGGCCTTGTTCTCTGCCATGGATTCAGCAGTGCTTTCAACTTCTTTTGCAAAAGTTTCAGACAGGAACTTCCACCATCTCTTTGCCAATCCATTCAAAAAGTCTAATAGCTCCAACAATTAGAAAAATATTCCTAAAATATAACTTTTGCTTAGTTTCTTGGCTTCACTTCCTCTGCACTTCCTTACACACACAATTTCTCTGTAAGTCTTTAAGTCTCTTTCCACTTGTTTCCAGTCTTGCCACATGATTCTTGAAAATGCTGCGAAAGAGAAAGAGATTCACCGAGGTGGCAGTTTTTAGCACCCGCAACAATTTTCAAAGCTGTTCTAAATAAAATACTGCAGCTGCTGGAGTAAATGGCAAGCAACTATTAATAGGAAAAGCTGAATTAAATAAAAGTATAGGTGCAGACTTCTACTAGTGAAGGCACAACCGTATTGTAAATGAAGAACAACAGGTTTTCCTGAATGTTGCTACATCTCATACAGTCTATGAAATGCCAACAAGAACACATAAAGAAAATATTGCAAATCAAAATTTGAGATCTTTCTTGCTGTTTAAGTCTTCCTTAAAGAAAGAATTCCCTAATTGGACAAATTTAATGGGTTCTTAAAATGTCATATTCATCCACAGGCTTTTGTATGTGGTGGTTACATTTGTACAAATAGCTGCTTAAAGTTGCCTTTCAGTCTAATGTATTTTCTATTAGGATTTCTGTTTATTCCTCAGACTCAGATTGCAGCTGTTGCAATAAAACTCCAGTCTTAGAGTGTGCCAGTTGCTCGGCATGCCAGAAGCCTAGTTTAAAAGACCAGACTCTAGAGAGAGCACAATGTAAAGCACTTGTATTCACTCTCACCTTACAACCACTCCTGTTTTCCTGCGACAAAGGTGACAGCATAGAAATGACAAGCACCTGTATGGCTCTATCATTTGCCCTATGGTGACTTCAGCATTTGATTTAATTGAAATCTTCAGATGATTCTGTCGTTTTTTCTTGAGGGAAAATATTGTCTTACCTGGCACATGGGGAAGTGAGAAAATCTTCCTACTCCAGTAGTTAGGACCTAAATTGTATGTTGGCCTTAGGCAGAGGCTCGGAAAGGCCCTTTCTCATCTCCTAACAGTGTCAGATCACAGCCCACCCAGCAGTGCCAGGCAGTGAACATGAGTAATAAGCCTCATTTTGTTGCTACTGCCTCTAGGACTGGAAATCGATGGTGAGCAGTCAAAGCTCATTTCAATGGCTTAAGAGTGTGTGATGTTGGGTCACAGAATCAGAAAAGTAGAAGACAGAAGAGGCATTTCAGTTCATCTAGTCTTATGCTAGATTGCTCCCTAAGATATTTTTCTAGGGTTTTATTCCTCCAAATTGTGTCTCAAATCAGTTTCTTTCATTTTCTTTGAGTGCTATAGCCAGTCTATCATCTTCCCAATCCTTTACAGCAATCATTACAGCAATCATCATGAGGCCTGAGCACTGTCAGAAATTAGGTTTTATGAAAGATTTTTACTTTTTGTCTCTTAACTGGAGGAACAAATCAATTTTTTAAAATTCTTCAGAAATTATGTTCCAAGGTCTGAGGAGAAAAGGGAAATGTTGAATTAGTCAAAACATTTCAAAATTATAGGGTACCAATGACAAATTTTCGATGGCTGTATGATATGATATATCATATACTTTAATGTATATGGTACATATACATAATAATTTAAATGAAAACAAATTTCAAATTTTTAAACATTGTATCATCTTGACATGATTCATATATGTTTTCTGATTGCTTTTTGTAAAGGAAATTTCCTTTTTGTAAAGGAAATTTCAACAAAGTAGCCTTGATTCCTGTAGTTTTGATAGTTACACATTTTCCCTTTGCATTTTCCATCAGAAAAATTGTCAGAAATATTCTTTAACATTTTATTTTTGTTTTGTTCTGCTATAATAAAGGAGAATCTAGATATAAGCAAATATGGTAATATTTTGTTCCAATTGCATATAGCACAGTATACTGTCTTCCCTCAAGTGAACTCCATGTTCTGCATGTAAGTATAAATATTTTGCAAATGCATCTCTGGAGATTCAACACATGCCTAAACCGGTTGTATGCACCAAGGGAGAGAATACGCAATGTTCTGGTTAAACAGCTGGGAAAAAGTGTGGGAGGGAGAGTTTCTGATTGATTCAGAATCAGAATCTGAGAATCGATTCTAAAAGGAAGAAACAGTGATACTATGCTGTCATGTAAAACATACTTGTACAAAACCGGTTGCAATTTTATTGCTGCACCATGACTTTTACATGGTTTAAAGCATTACTTATGCTTTAATAATAACTTCCCAATGAATTTTGGCAACTATTAAGGTTCAGAAAAGAACTGCACTGTCATCTCCAAGGAAAGTCCTGACATGGTAGGTTAGCCCCAGCCTGTAATTTTTTCCACTTAAGATTTTCTTTTATGAAGAACCCAAGCCATGTGTTCCTGAGAAAATAAAGGTTATAGTAGCCTTGAAGAAAAAGAAAAGTAGCCAGGTTTTTCTTTTCTCATTATGTCAGTGACAATTCAAGGAAGAACAGTAAAAGGTCCTGATTTTTGATCATGTGTTTACGGTCAAATAAATGAACAAGTATTTTCAGAATCAGAGCAAGCGTTGAATATTAACTAGGTACTGCAAGTTTCTGTTTACTATATTTTTTCCCGTGCTCTAGAGGAGCAACTAATTGCTGCAAGATTCACATTGTTTTACCTTCTTCCTCCACCCCACAGAGCCACTCACATATATGGCATCTTTAATGTTTGCAAAATTAAATAAAACACAGTTCCAGTATCCAATATAGTTTACAAGAAGCTTTGTATCAAGTCACTGCAGAACAAAGCTTTAAAGCTCTGGCTGCAAAGCTGTACCTATATGATCTGAACGTACACATGTAAAATAGATTATTCCATACTCTGTTACTATTTTTATTTGTATGTATTTGGATAATGATAACAATATGCTTTGCATGTTTGCACCATGTTTCTCTCTATTTACACAGAGAGAAGAGATGGTCTGAACACAATGAACACATACACACACACATAAACACATGCACACAGATTCACACACTGTCTTTGCTGCAGCTTAGGAGGATATCGAAATTGTGTCCTTATGTAATGAACACCAAGTAAGTAAATAAGCAGCAGTTAACTGTAAGATAAAAAGTATTTCTGTCTCACAATAGTCAAACTCCACAATGTGTTTTCTCATTGGTAAGTTTTTTTCATTAAAAGGAAAACTGGACAACAAAATGAAGAGAAGGAAATTGTGAGTAGAATTGCTACTAGTTGTTACTCCATCTCAGTACTGGTTCTATGCAGTTTTCAAGTGTAGAACCACTGAAAGTCTGATTTTATTTGCACGTGCTTAAATTGTCCCTTTGCTTGCAGAGATACTGGGGGAAAAGAATTCTGACATTTGTACAACTGCAATGAAGTAGTGAGATAAATGTCCTGCATTTTTCCAGGCATTTGCTGAATTCGAGGCTTTTTGAACTAGCGCTAAGGGATTTTGCAGTTTCTCGGGCAGGCAGTATGTCTGAGCACTGTCGTAGTGCTCAGCCCGTCTCGTAGCTCAGCCTCATGGCTGGACATGGTCATAATTCTGGTCCATGGTAAAACATAAATCTTGCGAGCCTGTATTTAGGGCAGAACTTGCAGTAAAACTGGTAACACAATACAACTTTTATTTAACATAGTTAAGTCCGTGATCCGTAGTTAATCAGAGCTATTTTTTTTACAGAGACGATGGTGATGAAATTATGTTGTCAGACTTTGCTACTGGCTTATAGATGGAGCCTAGGTGCAAAAATGCAAGAGTATTGCCAAAATGATAAGCATATACATTGTTTTGTGAAAAAGAAGTGAAGTTCTAGTGTCAGGGCCAGAATTAATCTATCCCATCACCTAAAGACCACATCAAACCAAAACCTCTCTAAAAAGCAGCCTAGAGCAACTGAGGTGAAACTGCTGTTTATTTCAGTAGGTTTAGCCCAAACTAACCCAGTGTAGAAAAAAGATTTACAGCTTGTCTGTCTTTTGGGGTTACATCAAGATACAAGATACATGCTTCATTTTAAGCATGCTATCTGAATGGGCATGCAGTAAGTGCATCCCAAAGGCTTTCATTTTTCAGTGAGTTTTAGTGCTTTCACACAACAAAGGTTTCCTCTGATGCCTGCATTTGTTTATATGACTACTGGCTTCTGTTTGGCATTGGCCTGGCAGTGCATGGTGGGATGTGATCTATGAAACAGTGAAAAACTGCTGTGTGCCGCCTCTAGGGATCACACCTGACAAATCCTTGACAGTTCTTCCGTCATCTCGTGATGTGACCTTTTCAAACAAGCAGTGCCAGTGAGTAGCCAGGAGCTGTCCTAATAGATGACCAGTGGTGACTGCAACTGCGCTGCAATATGCAGCGCACACATTGCACACACTACGTGTGTTTAAGTGATGTGATGGTGACTGCTGCACCCCAGCTGCAGGCCAGGCACTGTATCAGTCACTGGCTGTGGCAGTGGTTTTAGTGGTCAGTCATAGGTTCCTCTGTCTCATCTGCAGCTGCCCAAGAAGGAGAAAAGAGTGAGGCCAAGGCCACGAAGTAGCTGCTTCACTAAGCGCAATGCTAAGAATAACATTATTGTTCTGGAATAAGAAAGCGGCATTGATGGGGGAAAAAGTTAGTGCGGCAGACCCAGAGAAGCCCATGTCTGCAGAAGATGATCCATTCAACTGCAACACACACAGACGAGGCTTCCTGCAGCCACCAAGAGAACCCAGAAGTTTGGGGTGCAGTCGCTAACCAAACCAGTACGGACAGTCTGACAAATGGGACTGCGGTGGAGAAGTTGGGCTCAACTCCTTCACAGAGACACTGTCACTGCCTTGAGCTCAGGAGTCCTCAAGAATGTAATGATTCCCTCAATGCATGGATGTGGCAGTGAGTTTCTCCTTCTTGTCTGGGTCTTGATGTTTTCTCTCAGTAACACAGCTGATGAAGGCTTTTGCTTGCACATAGGAGTTTGTTAAGTCACCAAAACAGCTGCAGGATTACATTATAGTGTGATTTTGGTATCCCTGATGAGTAATACCACCTTCAAAGGCCCGTTTTGATGTGTTGTCTACAGCATTATCAAAAGCAACAAAGCAAGCTTTTCATTGAGACAATTTTCCAGGCAGTCTGAGTGCACTAAGAGATGCCATCTCCTAAGGGAGGTCTGCCAGAGACACAGTACCAGGAATGTCACACTTGTCGGCTCTGAGAAAGAGACTTGTCTTTAACACTGCTTTGACTAGCGTGTTGAATAATTTGTCCTAGTTTATGCAGTGAGTGTTAGCCAAGGCCTGCTGGGCCTTGATTTTGTTGCACCTGAACTGTACCTTAGTAAGGATACAGACATATAAGGACACATTCATTGCAATTAAGGTGATAAACATACTTTTACTTTGTGATCTATTTAAGCTTTTCACTCTATTGGCTCAAAGAAATGGTGTTACTGTATGTCTTCTGAAATGCTTTGTAAAACTACTAATTTCTTAAAAGAATGAAAGAAGAGCCTCTGGCTGGGCACATTTGGTTCTTTGAGCAAACACAGAATATCTCCGTATTTGAACAAACAATATCTCCATTACACTGCATTTGCTTAAGTGCTGGACACACACTTGTAGGGAGAGTGGGGAGAGTTGAACTTTAAGACCACAGATCTAGGACCATTTGGAAACTTTAATCTTTTCACTCAAGGTTCTTTGTTACAGACCTCTTTAAAACCTCTTAAACTACTTTCCCGTCCACAGGAATCAG
Source organism: Tinamus guttatus (assembly GCF_059628265.1). NCBI lineage: Eukaryota > Metazoa > Chordata > Aves > Tinamiformes > Tinamidae > Tinamus > Tinamus guttatus. The sequence continues at coordinate 175,209 of NW_028289316.1, forward strand.
TTACTCAGCTTTAATGGGCCACTTTTATCACTTGAGAAGGAACCAGTAACTGAACGGTTATAGCACTTCTAGGTACATTCCTTGCAAGAGAAAATGTCATTTGTGACTATCAAAGAAAAATCCTCTACAAATTCACTGCCTGGCAGCGCTAAACCTTTGCTCTGATTCTTTGTCGATCAGCAGAAAATTCTCCCCAGTCCCCAGATTTGCTAAACATTTCCGTGGTGTTGAGGTTTCTCTGATACACCACTGCACTCTGATTTGCCATTTCATTTGAAACCGTGCAGCACATGTTTAATAGTTTCACTTGGATTCACTACGATAAAAAGACAGGAAGGTTCGTTTTGTGAAACAATGTCAAAGTACAAGATAAATTTTCCTTCTTTAACAATTATTTGGGTTTGCCTCCTTGTCCTACTGTCTTTTTGGCCGTCCTCCATAAGCAAACCTTCATTTCATTTTGCTCACATAGGATACCAAATACTTTTTTAGATCCTGTGCACCATCTAGCAGCAGTGTGCTATGAAGATTATGATCTACTTCTTTGAATATAGATTTTCTCAGGATAAAAAATAGCAAGAATTGCTCATTACTCAGATTTTATGATTGCAAAAATAAACCCCAAAATAACAATAAATTAATTGTCACTTGTGGTAAACTATGTGAATATGTTGCATAAATGCAGACCTTTTATACCAATGAAGTCTGAGGCACTACCAAGTAAGTTCCAAAGCATATAAGCCCTCAAGTACAATCAATACTGACCCACATAGTTAATTTTCTCTTGCTGTAGTGTGTTTTTTAAGAAACTACACTGTTTTTTAAATGATAATTCCAAAATCTAGAAAAAATATTAGATGCCAAATTCCAGTACTGGTCCACAATATATACTGACTTATATTGGCCTCGTGGCCAAGAAGGCCAATGGGATCCTGGGGTGCATTAAGAAGAGCGTCTCCAGCAGGTCGAGGGAGGTGATCCTGCCCCTCTACTCAGCCCTGGTGAGGCCGCATCTGGAGTATTGTGTCCAGTTCTGGGCTCCACAGTACAAGAGGGATGTGAAGCTGCTGGAGAGAGTCCAGCGCAGGGCTACGAGGATGATCAGGGGCCTGGAACATCTGCCCTATGAGGAGAGGCTGAGGGAGCTGGGCCTGTTCAGCCTGGAGAAGAGACGGCTGAGAGGGGATCTAATCAGTGTCTATAAGTACCTCAAGGGAGGGAGTGCAGAGGACGGTCATGGTCTCTTTTCAGTGGTGGCGACTGATAGGACTAGAGGAAATGGCCGGAAACTGAAACACCAAAAATTCCTCCTTAACAGTGAGGGTGACAGAGCACTGGAACAGGCTGCCCAGAGAGGTTGTGGAGTCTCCTTCTCTGGAGATCTTCCAAACCCGCTTGGACGCAGTCCTGTGCCACGTGCTCTAGGTGACCCTGTGTGTGCAGGGGGGTTGGACTAGATGATCTCTAGAGGTCCCTTCCAACCCTAAGCATTCTATGATTCTATGATTCTATGATATTGAACAATATCTTATTCTGTTATCTGTGCTTTCAATTCCAACACTCCTCTACATGGAATATAATTTATTATATAGTATTGCCATTTGGGTCTATATGGAATTTGCTATGGTTTTGTATCAATGTTACTGAGGTCTTGCTCTGGCCTTGTAGTACTACACAAAGTATTATTAAAAAGGCATAGGAGGAGAGAATGCTTACTTAATAATAGGAAGAAAAGAAAGCAAAATATGGCCATGCACAGGGACCTACCCTTATTTAAATTGAATTCCTGATCTTGAGAGTTTTGACTTTTTTGCTGCTTTTTTTTTTAATCTGATTTTTATGCTGCTATAAAGCTGCTTTTTTCTTCTTTTTTTTTTTCCTTTTAATGCCACTGTTGGATGGTGTAAGGATTTTTCCTCTCTGGTCAGTGAAATGAGTTCATCTCAGTTGCCCTCTAAAAGAGGCTGTTAGTGTTAAATATGTTGAATAATTAAAGTGATTGAACTACAAATGTGTCTGTTTTCAAGATCTGTAGTTACCCATATTTGCAAAGAACTATACTAGTATTCTATTAACTGGCTCATTAAAAGTGTTATTAGAGTTTTCCAGATGTATAGCATTTTAAATGTAGGAATTCATAATAGCGTAAATTAGCACTGCTGCATGACCACCAATAAAGCATATAGCCCGGAGAAGAAATGAAGAAGAATTAGGCCACATGGAGTGGTTTGGCTGGTTCCTCAGTTCACTAGATTAGTTCATTTTATTGCAATCTTTTGTTACACTCGCATAATAGTCGTGATGGAGAACAGAACTGAACTGCTATTCACTGCATGTCTTCGAGCTGTGCGGCACATAGATGTTGAAAATCTCCTTTTCCCACATGCAGCTTGATGACTACTCAATGCCTTTAGTGCAGGAATCATGAAAGCTACATATCTAGTATGGAGATTTTCTTCTGGCCTCCAAGATAGAACTAAGTCATCAAGGTGACAGCTGCCAAACAAGACAGAAGGAATATGTTTAAGTGAAATGGAAAAATTGGACCTGCTTGCCACAGAGTCAATTCCAAACTGAGACTTCCTTATTCAACCTTAATTGGAGTTATTCTTTTTCCACATGTGCCACTTAAGTATGGAGGTCCATGCATTTTTGGAGGAAGATATATTTAAAAGTGGATAATGAAATACCCAAGGATTGGTTTGTTCTCCCTTGCACGAGTTTTATACAGCTGGAGCTCAGCTATGTCACACCACAACTAAAGACTCAAACCCAAAAAGATATAGCTGTGAATTCTTTCTTTAGGAAGGTACTGTCTTGTGCTTCTTCTCTGAAATAAATGCTATCACTATGAATCTTCAAAGAGTGTAATTGTTATAGTGCCTCTAGCTATTGTTTCAGAGCGAGAGAAGTATGGCACTGAGTCTGGTACGCTGCAAAAAAAGATGGCTCTATCCTCTCTTCCTTACCCTTAGAAGCACTTCAGTTTGTCGTGTTTGGACATTGTCATGCAAGATTAATTGGGTGTATTCATTAATAATAATGATCATTAATAAAGATCAAATTCTGTAACAAAATAGTTCTTATGGAATTTGAGTGACGTATTTTGAGAAAAGGAGATCAAAATGTGAGACCTACAAACCCACTTGAAATTAATCATGACTTTGCACGTAAATCAGGCATCAGACTGTTTGTACATACTGTCGTAGTAACTATCCAGCCTACAGCAGCACCACCCACAGATTTTTAATCAATTTACGCCCCAACACACATTGCTTGTATCACTGTTAATGTCCCTGGCCTTCAGACATCCCTGAAAAATCCACTCTTTCCCTCTAACTAAAATTAGCTACAGGTGTCTCCCAATTTACTTTTGCTCAGTGAATGTCTCATATGCGGTGAGGAAAAATGTAAAAAAGCAAAAACAAAACAAAACAAAAAAAACAGTATTTGACAACATATCACAAAGCATCAGCGTTGTTTCTCTGATCAGGAACTTTCTGGGATATGCCAAAATGCTTTAATGGTTAAAACACAGCAGAAGTGTTGACACAGGAAGGAACAAAAGCATCAGGGCTTGAGTCATTCTCCAGCACCCCTTTGCAAATATCTTCAAGGTTCACTGTGAGCTTGATCTGGGTCTCTGAGCTAACCATTTGTGCTAAGCATTTTATCTACATCGAGAAATTTATGAGTCAAACAATGTTCGTGTAATTATCTCACTAGAGCTATATCAGCCTAAATTCTCATGTGAACACTCTCCTTCCCAACAAAGACTGCCCACGTGGGAATATATTCCAGCATAACTATAGCATTATAATTAGATCAATATAGTTCTACAGGTAAATTTTCCATCTAGAACATGCTATCAAAATTGCTAAAAGAAAGAATACCAATTCACCTTGATTTGTTTAGCCACATTTCTTCCCTTTTGCATTTGTATATAGAGAAAGGAAATAAATTTATTCTCTGAATAATGTAGAAGGTTTTTTAACATTATCTGGAACTATATCTTTTTGTGTGCTAAAATTAATTGCTGTAAAACTTCATATCAAGCATATGGTAGTACAATGTGACTCAGAATTCTGAGAATCAAAACGCACCAGAATATATATGTTTTTTTGTTATTAAGCTTTGAATGTGCTCAGTAGAACTCAATGAGCTAAGATAAAGGGGAGCACCAGAATATATATGTTTTTTTATTAAGCTTCAAATGTACTCAGTAGAACTTGATGAGCTAAGATTAAGGGGAGAAATGGCAAATTTCCCATTCACACTAATTAAACCTAATCACAGCTGACAAGTAACTATTCCCTTGTGGGGCTTACTGAATCTGTTTGAAAGCTTTAATTCCTGATTAAATCAAAGTACAAACAGTTCTGAAAGGCATCAGAGATAACATGGTCACCACTGGAATATTAAAATATAACATCAGCCATCTCACACAAATCAATTGATTTCTTATCTGGCCAGTTCTTGTAGTGATGAAAACCCTTGTTCATCCCAGTTCAATACCATTCTTCTCTGCCTGCACTCAGTAATTTGCTCCTTTCTCCACAGCCAGCAACAAACTGTGGAGGTGGAACAATGAACTCTTTCATGGCATGAAAGAAGAAAATAAAACCCCTTTCACTAGGAACCTTTTGCTCTTGGTCTTTCTGTTTTCCTGAGACAAAGGCTGCCTACACATTTTCAAAAAAGAAAGGACTAAAGAAGTGATTATTAAGTTATAATGATCAAATAGAATACGTTTTAATAACAAATCTCTTATCTATACAATATCGGTATTCCAAGGGCTTATCAGTTATAAAATAGATTTAATCTACAAGTGCTTGAAGATCTCTGCAGGTACTCACAGTGTGACAAGATCTCCTTAAATGCTTTTAGGGCTCAGCGCTGCAAGTGACTATGCAAGAATGGACCTTTGTGCTCATGATCAGCACCACTGATGTTGGCAGAGCTTCATTTGGGTCTAGCACTGGATTGTGAGTTTGGGGAAAAGAAGTCAGAATTATCAAAAACATCAAAAGAATTCAGGAAGCCATTCACTCTGGACATGCAGTAAGATTTCAGCTTTGATTTATGGTACTCACGCACTTCTCGTTTCCATGCATGTATGGAGAATACCAACACAGCAGTTTGCACAACATACACTACCTGGCGGGTTAACATGATGACCAGATGTATAAAAGCAGCACTGCACAGGCACCAGGCTGCAGATCTCCTCTTCTTATCTCAGCATCTTGCATTTGTGTTGTTCATCAGACCCCTTCCACCAATATCACCACCATCAAAAAGAGATATCAATGTAAGTATACGCTGGTGAAACTACAAAGCAGAGCCCAGGCCAAGGACAAAGCTGCTGGGTCTTCTCTTTCATCACTCCACTAGTCAGAACAAAGGGATGCGTAAAGGAGTTTGTCAGCAGGAAGCAACTTGTGACACTAGGGCTTCCTTCTCTCTTTCAGTGGTACACCAAGAGGCCAAATAATGATTTCCATAAGGATTCTTGGATTTTTTTAATAGGATGACAACAGAAGCTTATGGTTTTAATTACAACTGGTAGAACTGAAATCTGTATTCCTTCCCCTCCACCCCAAAGATCTTTTTCTATGAGATTTTCATTTTTAAAATATGTTCTTATTGTTCCTCTGAGTCTTTTAAAAAGCCTGCCCTTCTATAAGAAAGTGTCTTAAGGCTGTCTCCAGGGCTTTGTTTATATGTTAATTTCTTTTCTCCTCTAACATATTATTTTCATTAGAAAAATACTTTGACATTTACTACATGGTCTTTCTTTCCCTAAGAAGTTCAGCAGCTCTGAAAAGTGTGAGTGCTTAGCTCCTCAAAGAAGATACTCAAGACAGCAACCCCAAGGGAACGCAGCCAAGGAACTGGGAAAAGACTGAAAGCAATTCTCATCAAACTAAAAAGCAGATGAATAGCTACCATGAGAACAAAGGCTGTAGTAGCTCACAAAACGAACTGAATCTGACCCAGTATTATAAGCCTGAAAACTTTTTTTTTTTTTTTTTGCAGGGTGGATGGAGGCAGGGGGAGTGTCTTCACATCCATATGTCTCGGAGTGGAAAAGGGCAGGAAAGACAATTGCATGTCTTACAGGAAGTGCGACCTATTGTTCGTTCATGCTGTTCTATGTATATTTGGTTTTAACATTTTTAATTTTATCATACTTTGGCTTAGACTTGGGCTTCTACTGCAATTACTCCTTTGAATCAATTAGACAGGAATAGTGTCTTGATTCCTTAGCTATGCTTAGGCCTCACAGATAAGATGGGCCCTAAGAAGGACAAGATAAAGATAGCTCAAGAATGACTCCATTCCTTTACAGGGTGACTTCCTTTAAGTTTTCAAGTATGACAGCCTATATCTGCCGTATATTTCTCCAGAAATTATATTCCCCCATTTCCTCCTTCCTCTAGGTGAAAAGTCTTTAAAAAAGCTTTTACTTTTCTAAAAATAAAGCTTGTGTTAGAGGAGCTGCTAATAATGCAGAAGTTCGACATTGGAAGTTCAGAAATACTGTAATTTGGGTAGCTTGTGCCAAATTTTGAGCAGAAAAAAAAAGGTGTATATAACAATATAATTAAAGTCTGTTGGCATAATGCATAATATCAAGAGGCCTGAACCATGGCTGCTCCAGCCGCTCTGGGCTCCACCCCTGACTTTTTTGTGCTAGATGTTTTCTTGGATGTTTTCTGAGTATGATATGTACAGACCAGGATATATGCTTCTGACAGCTTTGCTTGTGGACTGTACAGAAAGCAGCATTTCTTTTAAAAGAAATGTTTGAAAAAATACGGAATTGTTACATACTCCTAACATTTCTTTTTGCAATTAAAAAAAAAGTTTCAAGTTCCATGAAACTTGTCTACTTCTGAAGTCAAGAGAAAACTACTGTTAGAGTAACCACTGCCACAGAACATTCTTCTTAGAAAACATATATCTTAACCTCAACTTTTTTTATGCTGAAAACCTAGCCTGATGGCTTGTAGCTAGAAGCTGGAGCTACCACTACTAAAATGTCTCCCATAAGCTCTTTCTTTATTTAGTAAAATTCTAGAGCTAATGAGTGGTGCTACTCTTGCTAAACCACACTACAACTTCTCAAAAATGTAGCAGCATCTTTTCTCCTTTTAGCAGAGCTGAACCTACCTACAGAAGACTCGCTAATAAGGCAAAGGGAGCCTGTTAAACCAAATAGAAGTGATTGATTGATATGCATATCATCTGATATAGATTCACATGAATATTTACAGTCTGTAGTTTCTACATCTACTAACTTCAGGGAATTCGCATAACAACCTTTGTTTCCATCTACAGGATTTGCCTGCCTGGTTATAGCTAAAATTCTTGCTAATAGTCCTAGTACATAGACATAATATTTCCTGCTGGATTACTCATATTAAACAGAGAAGAGAGAGAACCAACTATTGTAATTGAGGCTTACACAGGACACTGTCACCATTTCTGGGTTTAAAATGTATAGGTCATACTTAAAATACTTTGAAGGCTTCCAGAATATCTGCAAGACCACAGATCAAAAAGTCAGCATGCCTGGGTATTACTACAGTATTTCATTTTTTTTACTTTTTGGAAAGGCTCATTACAGCTAGTTGTTTCCAGTACACAACCCAACCTCTTCAAAGACAATATTTTAATCTTATAAGGTAGCATTCTTCAAGCATAAAGTAGCTTAAAATGAAATAGAAAAGCAGACTTTTCAAAAGCCAAACATTTATCTTCTTCTAAAGCAATAAAATAATTTTGAAGATTGCATTTTGCATTGTTTTCATGATACCAGCATTCTAAGTAAGTAGTTGTAGGACAAGCCTGTCTGGCTTTCAAATGCAATCTCAAAATCATATTTTCAATTAGGAAAAGAAAAATACAATCAGGAAAAAATAAAGAACAGTGTCAGGTACCCCACAAACTGAAAACATAAAGCATGAAAACTAGGGAGTGTTCTTTTAATTCTCAGAACAAGCTGATGCAGAAATCTTTGGTGAAGACTTTGGTGGAGCCACTGCATGCAAATGAAACTTTGATGATGATGTCACCCAGCTAATTCTTCAAAAAAAACCAAAATTTGTAAATAAAGGATGCTAAGAGTTTTCAGTGGGTGATAAAAGTTAGCAGATACAGTTCCTCTCCATTTCCTCAGCCTGAAAAATTTGATCTTGTCTCACACATGAAGCAACAGCAATGTAAAAAGAACCAGGATGTATCATGCAAATTAATGTTTCTGTAGCCAAAAGAGTCAAAACTTTAACCTTTTTAAGATGTAAGCTTTACCAAAGTTTTTCATTTCAATAATATAAGCATTCATGGAATTCATGAATATAAATAAAAGATGTTAACTTCTGTAGAGATTTAGGTGAAAATTAACAGCATTAAATCTGCACTCTTGCACACTCCAAAATTTAATCTGGGTTAGTAATTTGCATTGCACATGAGGCATAGAGTGACTCATGGTAATTACAGGACATGAACGGAGAAACAGAGACCATTTGCAAATAGGCTGCACATCAAAGATGAATATAAACCTTTACAACTGGTTTGTTCTTATCATTTGACTCTTTTGGGACTCAGTTAAATACACATTTTAATACACCAAGGTTTCTAAAAAGATAGTCCCTTGGATTATTTCTGCCACTAACTCCTGTGAGCTGCCAGGTAGCTCCTTTAACAGCCTGGGTGCGACCACAGCCCCATAGGGCCCCTTTGTGATCCTTATATGCCATGAGATATGCTGGCTTATCCTGTACTCCACCTACGCACACGGGATCCCTGTTAATGTGATGTAATCTAACACAAAGGAAGGGGAAAGTGGGAGGCTTTTAGACATTTCCACTGTACTACACAGTATATATATGTAAAAAAAAGGCTACATATGGTGGCTAAATATGGGAGTGGGTCTGGGTGCCCTGTGCTGAGAACAAGAAAAGGCATGGAACATGAAAGGCATTTGCAAAGTGACAGCATTAAGAAGTCTTTGGATCTTTTCTCTAAAATATAGAACACGTAAATGGTAGGGAGAAGAAATCAAGCAATGTCTAATAGCAATATCCACTGCCTGCACTGTGAGAATTTGCTTGAAATTTTGATTATTAGGGAAAGGGGTAAATAGAGTCTCCAGGTACTGGGACTAGGTCAAATGTTACCCAAAGGCAAATAAACACAGATAACTGCTCTCCACATACATTTTTTTCAGCAGTTTTGAGACTGTAACTAACCATTAGTCCATTTATTCCCTTTAAGAAAAGTCACAGTTCATGAATACAGCTCCCAAAGTCACCAACCGACTGACTTGGCAAAAGTACTTACAAGCATGACTAATTTCATAGCTGAAACAAGCAAAGTCCTTTTACAAAAGGGAGATGGGAGCCAAAAGTATGGAAAGCCTTCCACCACTCTCCTGCCCAACGCAAGCTTGAGAAGAGAAGGCAGCGCAGAGACAAGCCAACCCTTTGTTTGCTTTTTTTCCTAGAGCACGGAGCAGCAGCACCACGAAACAGCTGAAAGCTGGAAGGGAACTTGGACTACTAAAGTTCTTCTGCTCAGCAAGCAGTCAAGCCTCAAGTTCCTACTAATTCGAGCTATTTAATAGGTGATGGACCTGAGTGTCCACTGGCTCCATCTTTATAAAGGACATGTCAAAACAAATCACCACATAGCCTGTGTCTGTGACAAAGTCATTTTCTAAATCATAAGCTTAAACATTTCCATGTGGCATGGTTGGTTTTTCATTTTGTAGTATTTATACTGTTGGCTGCAGGGTTGTTAAAAAGGGCAAGTCAAGAGTCTTTATGTTAAGACAGAAGAAAGCAGATACACTGAGTGTAAAAGGCAGTGCTGTTGAGATATTAATATGACAGGAGGAGAACATGCACTAATTCATCATGCCACAGCAGAAGTACATAGTGCAGGTACCATGGAAGATTGTGCTACTGTGAGAAGACAAACAAAGAGCAGGATACCCTGGCCATCTTGAGTAAATGGGGCAGAAATCCTATGGAGGACGTAGACCATGTGAAAGGGCAGAAAATGTGTCCATGCTTTACCTCCTCTTTGTCTTTTCCTGTCCATATTTTCAATAAGGAAGTAGCCCCATAACTCACATAAAGCCACATGAAAAGTCCAATAAACAACCACTGCAAAGGTCGTGGTGCACTCCTGAACAAGGTCAAGTGTGACCTGGGCCATTCTCAGATTCTGAACAGAAATATCACTGGTACTTCTAAAACCTTTCCCAACCTATTCCTGTCTAAATTCCCTGTGAGCTAGAGTCAGCAAATCTAGGACCCAGGCTAGGGACTAAAAAGGATTTATTTTCCTTTCAGTGTAGCTTACTCAAGACAGCTTGACACCTTTGAGAGACTATGGTCTAAATTGAAATATAGTCATTTAACCTGGTTATGCCATCACTAAAGAAGCATCATGAAGGTCCTCCACTGCATCCTTGAGCAAACACAAGGTAAGATGCAGTTCTGCCAGCAGTGCAAATCAAATCTCTAGAAGTCACCAAAAGGCTGGACCGAATAAGCTCACTTGAGGCCTCCTTAGTAGCAGACTGTCCCCTGCTTGTGCTCTGGCTGACAGGGCACTTACTAACCCAAAGATTTGGCCTTTCATTTGGTCACGGACCTGAGCTCTGCCTCACGAAACGATCTCTGCATCCACATTCATACCAGAAGACATCTGTGTAACTCCTCATGGCACTTGGGTTGATTTATTACTACTGTCTTATTCTGCACTATTCTATAACTTCACTAGTAATAACTTAATGTTTGATGTACTCAGACCAATAAAATCCAACATTTTTAAGTGTAGATGATAAACACAATGCTTTAAGAACAAAACAACATTTTTTTCAGTGAATAACAAAGCTTGGAATGACAAAATGCTGCAAGACAGAATATATCTCTTCAAGATACAGATCCCCTAAGATTATTTATGTCATTCTCCCAGCTTTGGAAATAGTGAAGAAGTAAATATTTTCATTACTTGTTACTCATGAAATACCTCTCTTCAAAGGAGAACATCTGGTATTGGATCTCTTGGGCCAAATTCTGCCCAAAGATATTGGAACATTGATCCCATTAGGCTCAATGGATGTTTTGTTTATCTGACCTGTCACATGTTCAAAATTAGTTATGGTTTTCTCTGCTAAAACAGTGATTGTTTCACCATTAATTACAAAATAAGCAAAATTACAGATATGACTAGCTCTAATTTTGTTCCTCCATAGGTTGTATTTTTTTACAATTATTTAGTAACCTTGGTTATATAATTTATAATTCATTTGGAGGCATCATTTTGAGAGTGATGACAAGTCTATTTATGCTTGCCTTAATTCTTACAGTGACTCAGCCAATCCCTCTTCCCTCAGCATGTTTTGATTCTGTCAATACTTGGCTTCAGTTCCACTTTTGTCATTATAGGTCTAATACTGAGTAGGTTAGCTAACTGAACTATACATTTTGTGCCTCAAATGAGGTGGGCTGCCAAACTCAATCCTGCACATCAAGGAATGGTCGCAGTTTGTACCTGACAGGTTGGGCTGGGGAGGAAACAAAAAGTAGCTAATATGCCCTATCAGTTGGCATTCTGACAAATGGAGATGTTTACTTTGTGGACCTGCACACATGATGTAAGATGGTAGACGCGCCATCACTCTCCTTGAATGTACTGCACTGTTTCAGTGATACAGGTGCACCCAGTTTTCCTGTATGAACTCCCTTCTGCCATATGACCCCATCCCAAGCAGCAGATGTTCTGCTTTTATCTCTCTAGCTTGTCAAAGACAGTGTCTTCCCACTGACGTTAGGGAGCTGCTTTGATCTCAGATGGTATCTTAATTTTAAAAGAATGTTGAAAGAAGGTTAAGATTGCAAAGTGAAGCAAAAGAAATTACAATATCCCAGTAGAAATGCCATGTCTGAAAACAGGCCATGATGTATACATCTCTGTCTTTGATGGAGAAAGTTTCACCTTAAAAAAGCCCACTATATTATACTGGCAAATCACTCCTGTTCCAGTGAGTGCCTCCAGCACTATTATAATAAAATCTCTCCCCTGTTCCTCATATAAATGAAAGAAGCTACATCAATGAAAATATAGTTTTGCCATTACAAGCATGTTGGCATCAGGAGAGTCTATAGCACAGACTCAGTCTGAGATAGCATAGCCAATACATATCTGCAGCATTAACTTGTCCCACAGATATCTAATCACAAACAGGGCTCAGAGGCAAATGAAAATAATCTTAGCAGCTGTACTTAAAGGCCTTCTATATTAAACATCCACCAGTTGTTTTTATCCATTTTGGCAGAGTGGAGCAGTGAAAATTTTTCAAATATAAATCCATCAGCTTAAAAATATATATATAGTTTTAGATTATCAGTTATACTTTACACATCTTTTTTTTTTGGTGAAATCAGATTTCATAGAGCTCATGCATGGTCTGTATTTATCTTTTCTTTGTAAGATGCAGTAGTGATCTTCACGAGCAAGGTGCTCATAGGTATATTGCCTCTGTCTTGCAGAGGTTGGTTCCTTTGAAACAGTGGAAGGGAAAGAAATGTTAATATTAAGCTACACTCTTCACTGCAATTATATTCTACTATGCTTTTCAAATGTTAAAGTGATAAATTGGGAACTGGTGTCCTGGTGAGATAAGCAACTTCCTCAACAGATGATAGCTTAAATAACAGGAGAGAAAGGAAGAGATCAGGCAAAGAAGCTGACATTTTGACGTTTGATTGCTTAACCTGACCACTACATCTCTTCCTAAAAAACATTTAGTTTCTCTTGTGTGTCCCTAGTGTGATACAAATTGATAAAAGGGCCTCTTTCAATGTGCATGAAAGGATATGTACAACTTCTGGTGGCTGAGGTGTTGATAGTAGGTAGAAGGTCTTTTGAAAGGGCATTTTGAATGCTCTGAAAATGCTCTGCCCTCATCTGGTGGACATATCATTGGTTTGACAAGTAACAATCTGTATTTCCACAAGACTAAGCAATGAAGGCCCAAGAGTTCAGTGCAATCTGATAAACTTTCAGTCAACTTCTCAGTGGATATCTATCTTCCTTAGTCAAAAACTGTGAAACTTTGAAATAATATACTAAAAACAGAAGATAATAGGAAGATTATCAAGAGTGGACACCTAACAAGGAACATAGAAAAAAGATGTGAAAAAAAAGAAGTTAGCTAAGTCCAAACACTGAAAACGTTACAGAATTAAAATAAAGTGTATGCAGGCTGTTTATATTTTCTGCTAAAAGAAGCAAGGGAAGACCATCATAGTCTAAAGAATGAATACTCCTTTGGAGCTCTGGTAAACCAAATTCTTCTTCCAAGCTGAAAGATCTTTATGACACAACTTTATTATTATTATTTATTGTTGGAATGTTCATTTTACAAAATGAAGAGCATTTTCAATCCAAGAATGACAGAGTACACAAGTTTACAGATAGGCCAAAAGTATCAATAGCATTGCTAAGGATAGTCCTGGAAATCCATCATTTAGGTTATGGACCAATCAAACTTATCCAGTGGCAGAGTAACTAAGATGCCCCATCTCTGCAGATTGGCACATTAAAAATGGTGGCCTGCTGTCATTAACAGACTCATTCAAATAGACAAGTCTGCTTCTCAGAACTGCACAATGTCTGGAGCACAAATTTCACTGAGTTTGACAGGGCTAGACCTTAACATGAAGGAATAGTGTGAGTACAGAAGCAGTCTGTTGGGGATTAAACAAATAGCTATTAAACCAAGACTTGTGATTCCCTTCCGGTTCTGCTACCTTTGTAATAGGTGTCCTTGTCCCAGTCTCCTAGGTCAACATGTTCAACTAAAATTAGGCACATGAATCCATATTTAGGTATCTAAATAAAAGTTGACCTGCTTTGCAAAGGTTTTCTGTATAATTCCTGATTTAGTTCCATTACAGCAGGCCTTCTTCAAATGAAGTGATAAATACTTTCTTCCCAGCAACTGGTGCTTGCTAAAAGAAGAAGTAAATATGAGAGAATCAGCAGTAAATTGGATATACATTTATGTGTCAATATTATAGATCCGTATTGCAATTACTCTCTTGTTTTTATTTCAGATTAAAATGCAAGGGAACATGCAGCATTACTGAGAGCGCCCAGACATTTTGGAGAATGAATCTGAATAGACAGTGCTCCCTGTTGTGCTTTCCTGCTACACCCTCAGTCTTATACTGAAGCCCACTTAATCTTTATACTTTAAAAAATAGATTCTCAAAAAGGAAAAGTGGAACTTATAAACTGATACTGTCAGATGCCTGGAAGGGTCAAGAATATATAGACAAAGAAATTTCCCAAGTGTTCAGAGATGAAAAGTTAAGTTTTCTGTAGGCTTGTGGTGTCTTTAGCATGCAGTAAAAGAAATGCTTTCCCTGATTTTCTTATTTTGCATATCACTAGGTTTCAAACTGCATTATCAGTAGCATTGTACTTCTTCCAAATGATATCTTACCCCTAGAAATATAACATGAATAATAAACTGTCATTTTAATAAAAAATACATGTATTTGTTTACAGTTGGATGGCTTTTAAAGCAGGATAACTTAAAGGGAATTAAAAGACTTGCCAAAACAAGCAGACTCGTCCTGTGAAAAGCCTACAGCAAATGGTCTATGAGTAAAAAATCATCATTAATACTTTCATATTCACTATTTAAGTAAACATCTAGTATGACTCTACATAAGCATCTCTATGGCTCCATAGCAAGAACACTGAACTGGCATGCAAAGAATTTATTTTTAGAACCTCAAAATGGCTATTGCAATTAACCATCAGCTGTGGAAATCAGATTAGAACATGCCTTGGTCCCCTGGATTTGCTGCATGCCTCTTAAAAGTCACTTAAGACAAGATTTTCAACAGCTTTCAGAATTTGGGGTGGATGGTCATTTATGTGTTTTACTAAGATACCTTGAGGAAAAAAATTCAACCATGTTCAAAGTGAGCCGATAGGAACTTTGTCAAACCAACTTCTTTGGAGGCTACCTCAGTTTTGGTATGCCTCACACAGACTGTTTCTCTTGAAGGTGTTTTTATCTCTCTGCGAGTTACAGCAGAAGTACTAAAGGATGTTATAGAGATCCTTCTGCCTTTGTGTTATATATAAATTTGATGTAATCAGTTAATGAAATTCTATTAGTAATAATGTTATTGCAAGGAAATGCCTATTAACTCACCCTAAAACTGCAATAAGTGCTATCATGCCATTTCATACGCATGCATATGCTACAGTGAATTTAAGTACTTACTATATTGTGTCTTTCCTATGCTGTGCAAATTTTTAAAAATCCAGAATAATAAGCAGGATCTCAGAAGAGTATTAGCATTTAATTAAAAAGGATGCATGTATGCTTTCAGCTTCAACACTAACTTCTATTCTAGTGCATTTTTAGTGATGATACACTTAATGCAATATAGGAAATTTTTCAGTTGACCTTAGCTCTCCCAGAAGATCTTGTTAATACAAAAAATAGAGTTGCAGAGGAAAATAACAAAGTTTTCATCTAGTTTTTCAGGCACATGTTTGTAGATAGTGTTTTTTCATTCTTTAGAACTGATTTAAGTGCAATAAATTGTTTTTAAATTCCCAGTGTTAAAGCAGTCTGTGCTCAATACAAAACTATGAAGAACACAAGTGTATCAGAAGAGAGTATCAGACCTCACCCTGTTATTTGTCCTAAAAAAATGCATTGTTTGTATTTAAACACATGTCCATCTAAAGTATCTGAACATTTTCATATGTTATTTTGAGAACACACAAATACTGCTTTTAAATTATTTATTTTTCTTTGAAGGCAGATTTTATTTAGTAGTTTTCTCTTTCTTGACTTATTACACATAACAGTTATTATTTTTTTTGGCCTGTAATTTATGTGAATTGTTATGTGCCTGTAACTAGTTTTGAAGTCAAAATAATACTATAAATAATACACAGTACATAATACAGGCAATACTGTAAAAGAATGTAAAATATAAGCAGCATTTAGAATTGGGGGCTATCAATAGCTTATCCTAAAAAACAAAAACAAACTCCTTTCCTGCTCAGCTTCTCAGTAAAAAGTTATCATAATCCATATCCCTCGGTTAGACACTATTGAAAACTTCAGCAGGAGGTATATTTTCAAAGACCAGTAACTCTGAGTAATACCTTATATGATCCATAGTCTTCCAAAGGAATCTTTCTCATATCGGTTTCTGTGGAACAATTTCCTCTTGATATATAAGTTTGAACTATCCCTTTAAAACTTCAGCCTTTTAAAAGCTCCCTATTAATAATAAAATAAATTTGTTTTTACACAACCATAGTCCTGGAAACATATTCATTACAGCTTTGCTGTTGTTACATGAGTTTCCACAAGGCAGCATACGTAAAGCTTTTTCCTTTTATTTTTCATTGCTCCAGTCTTAGCCCCAAGGTATAAGAATTCCTGGGGATCTTTTGTTCAAAGGATCTAAGCAGCAGCTTAAAAGGTAAATTTCTTTTTTGGTTCTATCAATCCACATTCACATTTTTTGCTCTCAACCGCAGGTTGTTTTTGATCCAACGCTATGGCACTCATGGGGTTTCCACAGAACAGCACATGAAAGTGTTGAGGTATCGGAAATGGAGATCAGAAGTTATTTTCTGAGCAAATTGATGAATTGTCCCTTAGCTCTTCCCAGCACCAGAGAAAACAAAAATAACACTGTCATGAAAATTATTGTGAGGACTGGGTTAAGATTTTTTTTCTCTCTTAAACCGAATGAGGACATTCACAGATCATTACCACTGGTATCTTGCCAAGTAAACACATCTCTGTGACGAGCAAATAGCAAATTACAAGTCACATATCCAAATTATCTTAAAAAAATGCCACTCTGAAAAAAATAGCAAGGTGATCTGCACCAAATGAAGTCCTTGCTTTGCTGGAAGAATAGTTTTTATATGATATAGAAATGTGAATAATTGCTGTGTCCTAAAGAAATTATCTTCATATCAGATCTGTTCCAATACTGGACAACACAGATTAGTTTACATTTACATCAGACACAAAGAGCTGTATTATAGCAAAGCAAACTACGTCCACAAGTAGAGCTGGGTAGCCCAGAGGGATCTGTATAGCTACACAGATTCAACTGAAAGGAGAATTTGGCACGCACACCAGGGGACTCATGCATTATACGAACCAGTAAATATGCTGTGTTAAACAAGCATTCATTGCAGGTGCACATCTGCTTTTCCAGCACAGTTTTATCTGCCCGCCTCAGTCCTCTTATATGACCACATCCGTGCTACACCCATACATCCACCTTTGGAAGCTTTTCTTCCTCTGAGGAAAAAAAAAATGTTTTCAGGTAAGAAGTCGTTTTAGATTTTCTATATCAGCATGTGTGGCTTGTGGGCCTTTGTCGGAGCTGACCACATCATTAGTACAGTTTGATCCTTGCCCAGAAGACATCCAAAAATAGAAAGAAATCTGAAAGGAAAACGAAGACAATGTTACTTGCCAGAGGAATATAAGAGCAAGCTGAGCAGAACTTCCCAGTACTTTGAGTGTCAAGATCTGTTTCTTGTGCAAACGTACTTTAAAAAAAAAAATTGAAAACCAAGTCGGAGTTCAGGAGAAATGGATGCCTATAAATGGCACTGTAGTTTTCTCAGCATAAATACTGCATATTCCGTGTGCTCATAAAGACACATGGCCAAGAAAAAACAAACAGGCTGTCTTTCTATAGTGTAAAAAAATATATTAAAAGCAAAGCAGCTAAAAAATGCTTGGGTGTTATCAGGATTTTGGAATAACACATTTAAGAGTGCTTGATGTTGCCATGTTTCTGCTCCCAGCAACAGTACACAAAGGACACCAGGAGTTTTACTTTATCTGTGATGCAACAAGAATTATATCAACACAGGGATTTTTCTAGATTTCATTTCTAGTGTTTCTTGAGCACTTTCTAGCAGTGGCAGTGCACATACTCCAAATTTACGCTGATGTAAATAAGACCAGAATTAGAACCAAGAATACTACGGATGGAAGAAGAAGAAATCTTTAAGATTTGTATACGTATTTGTTTTAATTGGATAACTTGATTTAACTAAATAAAGATACACTTTTAATTCATAATATTTTTAGGGCTCCCAAGAAATCTACATACGGTTTAACCTTAGCTTGAGCATTGTGATTCCTACCAGAGAAACACTCATAAATAATAGTAGACCTCCTTGTAAAGCAAAGCAAAACCTCCTTACTTTTCAAGGTAGATTCATTTAAAAGCAATTTTTGTAAGGCTAAAATATTCTCATATGTTCAAATTCAAAACAGCATTAAGACTTACTGTGTCATTCTGTCGAGAAATTAAATGACCTTTAATGGGGACACAGAAACTAGAGAAATTGAATTAGATTCTGTATTTCATGCTGCCCCCTGTTTACAAATGAGATAGTTGCTCTTAATTTCATTTAAATGTAAAGAGGAGAATAGACGTAATAACTTAGAATTTTGCAACAATAAAGAACAGTCCTTTAATCTAATAACGTTGCATCTCTTAGAGAACAACTTGCTGACAAAAATGTCCCATCTAAACTCAGCAAAAAATCTTGAATTCCAAAATTTCCAAAAAAAAAGCTAAATGTCTACTTGTCTATTTGTTAGAAACAGTAAAGTGTTTTGAATTATGAATAAATTTGAGAGTTAACGCCCACGAGTACATTCCAGAGTTTAAAATTAAACAAATTATTAATTGAATGTATACATAGGATATTTGCAAATAAATACATACCTATATATATGTATATAAGCAATTCACTTAGGACCATTTTGAGTCACTGTCTTACTGGGAAAATACTTTCCAGGGAAAAAAAAAAGTATCCAGGGATATTGTGAAACTTACTTAATTTAACTCATTGCAGTGAAATGGATTTAGAGCTTTAAATAAAATAGCTTCGCATGTATATTACCGGTGCTTTTGATTGCTATTTTGTTGGCTTGTTTTTGTTTCATTATTTTAAGAAGAATTTAGATGTCACAGTCAGCAAAGATAATCATCTAGTCCACACAGTCTGTGTCTCACTTCATTTTTTCTGGAGTTTTCCGGTTCACCTGTAAATCAATTTGGTACCACTTGGAAATGGAGCACAGCTCTCTCTTCCTCAGCATTTTCAGCAGTAGAAGCTGACCATGGCGTTTCATCTTCTCATGAAGAAAGGACTTTAATAAACTCTGATGCTGCTGAATTCTTTCAAATGTGAAAAAAATACAAATACAATTTGTGTGAAGGGAAGCTCCTACCATATAAATGCCAAGGGATGGATATATATAATACAAAGTTCACAGACACTCAAGCAAGCAGCAGAAGGTCAACAGCAGAAAGCTGAGCAATCTCTTATTGTTGTGTCTCTGTTTGGGTTTTAAATTTATCTTAAAGAACAGCTATACTTACAAATGTACTGGAAGATAATTCACATTATCTGCATTAGAGAATGCAGTAAAAACAAATATTTATAAGAACTCAAGGTATTACTAATGTTATCAAAACAAATCTGAATATAAACAAACAGTTGAAATAACGGTCAGTAACAAAAAATAAAACACTAAGAAATCAAGAAATATAGTCAGAACTAATCTCTCTGATTTGCACTGTTTATACAACAAAATGACTTTGCATTTGTATTTTATGATGTACATATTTAATAGCAATACGCTCCTTTTCCAAAGAACCCACAACAGCCAAGACTGAAACACGGAACATATAAAAAGATGCTGCAAAATAAAAAAACAACTACAAGAAAAAAAATCTCTTTTTTTTCAGATCAATAGTAGAAAAAACTTTTGATAATATGAAAAATTTCAAGTTTTTTACAAAACCTGAAATGAATCTATTCATTATTTATTACTATAAAAAAAAGTTATAAAAGCTATTTACCAGCAAAAGAGATTTCAATAAACGAACAATATACATATTCATGGCACATTCAGGACACATGGCTGGTAAAAGATTTAGAAAAAATATTATGTAATTTTTTTTTGGTAAAGCAACAACTTCTAGTGAATAACTGGGAAAGTTAATACATTTTTAATGAAAATGCTGTCTCGTAATATGTACTACAAATTACATGCTTTACATATATAAAACCGAACATTCCAAGAGTCAGAATTTAGTCTATGCAAAAGATTTTAAAGTAATATAATCTAAACTAGACTAATATACAAACCATCTATCTGCAACTAATACTACATACACAGCATATACGCTGTCCATAAGAACTGATGGGAGAAGATTCAGGAGACAAAGACAGGTTTTTGAATAGATCTCCTCAAAGCAGAACAATTGGTGCTTAATGCAATGTACTGAATGTTTGAAATACATTTGAGTCTTGGTTGGTTAAAAAGTGTTAATAAAGAATCAATCTGTTCTTACAATGACACAGATAATACAGATGAGATCTCAGATACTTCTTGGTGCCTGACACTTTCAGTATAATTCCTGTGAACCCTGTGAAACTCTTGACTCGTATGATTGTTTGACATGGTTTGGATGATTCAAGCGACTTAAAAAGAAGGAGGCCTTTTTAAGCATGACACAAATACATACGCTTCTTGCTGTATTGCAGAAAACATTTGGAGACAGAAATCCAGTTCCCACAGTCAGATATACTTTGCCTGTCACAAGCAGAGGCTAGGAAATTACAGATTATATTCTTCATGTGAGACAGATCTCACAGCAGAAAACAAGGACTTGCTCAAAGAGGAGAGCAACTGTTCAGAATAGCCTATGAACTAACATCTATTTTGGAAAACTATTAAATTTTAAAGGCAAAAATGAGTCTAAGACTGATCTGCCATTGGTACATTGAATAAAGGAAACCAGAAACACTGGTTTGGCTCATTACAGCAAGCCTCACTAAGGCATTTGTCTGCCACACTCGCATATGTTCACAACCTGGCACATCTTAAATCAAGGCCTTACATCAAGGTTGCTTGCAACCACAGATTACAACAACCATAGATTACAAAGATCACTCTTCTTTTGTCTGCTTAAGAACATGGGCATTTCATGAAGGCCTTGCTATACCTTGCAATATTTTCTACATTGCAACTAGATGATTGTAGCATGCTGTCCATGTTGAGCTGCTCAGGATTTGAGATTAAAAGGAAACATACAGGAGGATTTTCCTGCCAAAACCATTATCTCTGTCCACACTTGCAACTAATGAAGCTGCAGATGGACTTGAAGAAGTTCACTTTAATAACTGGAACCCCTAAAAGACTTAAGGTCTGTCTGCCTCAGAGGCCATGTTTATGGTCATTTGGCATTTCCACTGATCAGAGTTTAATGAAGACATCTGACTTGGATGTGCAAACAAGGGTGTAGGTTACAAGGTATTTTCCATTAAACTGCCTTGCCATGAGGGTGACATGTGTAAGTCCTTGGTAATCAGGGCCAACCAGGGCTGATGCGCAGCTGCATCTGCTATTCACTAACATGGCTGGCTGGGGAAGTGGCAATGAGTGATAGTCACAACTACTGTGACCATGAAATAGTGAAGGTGAGGGAAGCTGGAGAGCAGCAGAGCCCAGACCCTGGGCTCAGGGTACCAGATTTTGGCTTATTCAGGAAGCCAGTAGGTGAGATCAGATAGGAGGCAGCTCTGATAAGCAAAGGAGCTCAGGAAAATTGGTCGGCCTTTAAGGATAACATTCTGAAAGCACAAAATCCAGTGCTCAGGAAATCAGGGAGACATATGAAGAGACCAACTTGGCAAAGCAGGGAACTCATCATGGAGCTCCAACACAAAAAGGCAGCATACATGGGACGGAAGTACAGACGAGCTAGAAAGGAGGAAATGGGAAACATGAGTCTTTGGAGATTAGTAGAAATGGCAACAGGAAAGTCAAAGCTTAGCCAGAGTTGAGACTTGGAAGAAACATCAAGAGCAATAAGGAGAGCTACTACCATTACATTACTTGTAAAAACCTCAACAGAGAACATGTGTGATAGCTTATGAATGGGAAGTATAGTTTTGTGACAGTAAACAGGTAAGGGTGAGGTACTTGGCACATGAATTTCAAGAAATATGGACATAACTTTCATTTCAGTAAGGCTGTACAAAGTACAACTAAAATGAGTTTTTAGCAAATAGAATGTAGAAAGTTTATTAAAACTGCTATCAACCATACCCTTTAAAACATGTTATATAAAGACATGCCAGCAAGCTCTCCTATTCTGTAATCATGCAAATAAAGATTTTCTTTCAGATCTTGCTTTGTAATAATTAGTGCCATTATTATCTGGTGGCACCTAGGAATAGCAGCTGTATCTAAGATTACATTATGCTAAGTAGGAGACCAATACAGAAAAGGAGAGTCACTGCCCAAAAATCTTGTACTCTAGTCGTTCTCTGCATCTCCTCTATTGCCAGTAATGAAGATGAGACTATTTCTAAGAGTTTTTCATCATTACTGGGATGTCAACATTACAGAAGGGAGAGAGAAATTGGCAGCCTTTTGGTACTATTCTTAGGTAAAAGCCTACAACCATGTTCCAAGAAGTAGATTAATGAATTTTAGAGAAAAAAGTTTGTTGAGTGAAGACGGGCATCTGTCCCTCTCTCTCTGATTGCTCACCCCCTATTCCTGAAAATGTTTCCAACAAAACTTTTCAAGGATGCCTCCTAGAAGGCAGCCATTCTTCACCACAAGGTGCCCTTGCTTTCAGAGGGCTGCCTCAGCACCCTGAGCACTGCTGCGATTCCCAGACTAGACATTTTCTGCCTCCCTCACTTCCCAGGTCCCGTGAGAACCTGCCTACACCCTTGAACAAGACAAACCCCAGCAATCAGGGCTCTAGGAGATGGGAGCTGTCCATGTCTGACCTAGCTACTAATTCACATCAAGGATGGTCATCTGAGAAGGAATTGTTTAAAATCCCCTCTCCGTGACCCAAATCTCACATTTCTGCAAAAGCACAGCTTTTCTGTGATACCACTGACCAGACCAAGGTGAGATGCAAACCATTCCTTTTTTGAAAGCTGCTATTTTGAGGGGTGGAAGTACTCTTTTGCTCTTCCATGGCTGCCTGGATTACATGCTGTACCTTACATTACATACATTGTTACATACACCCACGGAGTGAAGACTGCTTTTACAGTTCCTGTTATTCTACCTATCCTAAGTTAGAAAACCTCTTAAAAGTACCTGGAGTAAACCCTGTAGTTTTCCCGAAATTCCCAAGCTCTCACAGGTTAAGGAGTCTCCAAAATAGGAACTAGAATTATGTCTTTTACCTCAAATTAGCAGAATGTGTGGTGATTTCTTTATTCAAACTTTTTTTAAAAAAAATTACATTGTATTTTTTTGAAGAAGGAGTATAGTTTGCCAGTGAGGTTGATAATCAGCAATTTAAACAAAAGGTGCTTTTCCAGTTTGTGCTAATGCTGCCGCACTTCTGATTTTACAAGACACTTGGATATTGTGGGTAAGGGTTGGCTGTTGTACATGTATCTTTCTCTTGCTAGAAAAACTACCCTAAAATATGGTAATTGCTTTTAATTTACTACAAAATAATTAAACTTCCTCCTGTACCTGCTAACAGTGTTTTCAAACTACAAGCTATCCTGTGTTGCTGCCACAGTGAGCAGGAAGTCTGAAATAACAAGCCTTACTCTTTCCTTTGATTTCTTTTTCCTCTTCCCACGCTATCCAGGCTCGCATGACCTTCTAACTCTGTGTCTCCAGGGTGGTCACATTTCGTTCCGTCTTAACCATCTAGGTCAGCACAACATCCTCTGAACACACAGCTCTTACCAACATCCTGGAAGATGTCTGTTTTCTTCAGTGTCCAAATGACATGAAGTCTGCTGACTCCATGCCAACCTTGGAGACTGATCTGAAGTCTGGACCTGCAAAGTATCAAATAATTATTTTCGGGTGCATGCAAACTTGCAAAATCAGAATGCAAGGTTTGCCTTCAAGTCCACCCTGCGTTTACAGGGTGCCTCTGCCCTGCCTCTGAGAAAGGCAAAAAAACCCTCTAGATGATAGTGCACCAAACACCAAGGAAGACCACAGAGCAAAAGTTTTAGCTAAAATATGCTGTCCTCTTTGTTCTATCTTAATTGTCCCCAAAACAAACATTTCAAGCCAATAACTTTGCAAACTGTAGATATTCATCTGTTTCTAGCAGAACACATCTTATGAACATTTTTTTAAAAGAATTTTAAATCAACACAAGAAATGTAATTTCCTTACAATATCATCTTGCAGAAAGAAACCATCACCAAATACGACTGGATGATCAACGTATAGAATGGTTCATAAGTACAGCCAATTCATTAAGTCTAATTTTAAAGAAGTAGGCAAATAATACCCTAGGCATAGTATTTTTTAATGATTAAAATGTAAGCAGACAACAGCCTATGAGACTGGAAGACTGATGAGGTGCTTTTAGACGGTACAATTAATGACTATGACTAGCCTTGGAAATGTTACTGAGTGCCTGAATTCTTAGAAATATCACTGTGTCAAAGGGAAAAGGGCAGACTGTATGGATCCTCTGAGTGGACTGAGAAACTTGAGGGTAAGTGTTCAGACAGAACATTCGTATGTGACAAACTTGATGAATCAAAGCAAATCAAGGCTTTCAGGTGAGGTCAGAGGAGGAGCAGCCAATCATTCCCGTATCGCTCAGTCAGAGAGAAAAATGGCCATATACCAGCTATTTTTAGCACATGTAAATTCTCCATGAACCAAGTCAGCTGAGTCTGGAGGCATTTCATCAGGCTACCCTGTGCCCAACTCACTCATTCTTCTGTGTGAACCACGTCGAGCAAGGGTCTAAAAGATACATCTGCACCTGGGAAGCATACGGAAATAACAAAAACAACAATAAAAAGGCACGGATTTTTGTCTGCTTGTAGTCGTAACTACCCCTCTACCCTCCGTCACAGCACAAACCGCCGGTGCACAGAACCTGCCAAGCAGCACTAACAGACTAACCCCCGAACCCCGCCCGCCTCGCGCGGGACCGTTAGGCGGCGCCGGAGTGTCCGTTACGGCGGGGGCAGCGGGCGCGGGGCGGGGCCCCATCTGGCCGCCGGCGGCACGCGGAGCCGCAAGGCCCCGCCCCCGACGCGAGGCCCCGCCCCCGACGCGAGGCCCCGCCCCCGACGCGGCTGCGCGCGGCCCTTCCGCCTCCCCTCCCCAACGGACGTCGCTCTGTGACGCCACGCCAGGCCCCGCCCCCGGGCCCCGCCCCCACCGCGCGTGGCTGCGCGCGGCCCGGGAGGAGGCGGGGCCTACCGGCGGGCCCGCCCCCGCCCCGCCCCCGCCGCGCGCCTTTTTCCCGCCGCCTCCCGCCGCTGCTTGTCTCGCCCCGCGTTGCCGCCGCTGCTGTCGCTGCAGGAACAAAAGAGCGACGCGGCGGCGGCGCCGCCGCCAGCCCTGCGCTCGCCGCCGGCTCCTCCTCCTCCTCCCCCCTCTCCGCCTCCCGGCTGCCGGCCCCGCGGGAAGAGCGCGGCGCCCCCCGCGGGCTCTCCGGCGCTGCCTCTCCGGCGCCGCCCTGCAGCAGGTACGTTCCGCTCCCGGGGCCGTTAGCCGGGACGGGGAAGGGGAGGGCGGGGCGCGCCCGGCTCGGCGCCGCGGGCGGCGGTTCCGCGGGGGCCGGCGGCGCGGGGCGGACAAAGGCAGCGAGACAATGCGGGCCGCGGCGGGGGGAGGGGGCGGCGCGGGGCCGGTGCCCGCCATGACTCAGGGCTTTGTGAGCGGCCGGCGCGGCTCTTTTGTGCCCCGGCGGAAAGCGGGGGCGGGAGCAAATGGGGGGGAAAGCGGCCGTTAAGGGGCAGCGCGTCTGGCAGGGTCCTCGCTTTTGTCTGGCTTGCCCGGCGGTGGGGGATGCCCGGGTTTGGTCCTCGCTGCCCCCCTTTTGTCTCTTTCCCCATCACCAGCACCGTGAGCTGGGGGGAAACGTCCTTCCTCCACCCGCTGATTTTTTGGGGAAGGGGGTAAGGGCGCTTTTCTAGGGACATAAGTGAGTATTTGGGTCAGCTAGCTGGTTCAGACCTGCCATTGACGCAGTTTCAGGTTTTATTGTGGATTTAAGTGCTCTTGGGATTCTCATTCCTTACGTGGTATTAGAGCCTGAAATTAGCAGGCCTGAGCGTTTTGGCAGCAGCTTATGGGGAGTGAAGCTGGTGTCCAAGGAGGAGCATCTCTGGATTGCTGGAATAGGTAATGTGGAACAGAAGAGGCCTTGCCTTGGTTGTGAGCCTTAGGTGTCCCAGAGAAGATATCGGAAAGGGTTCGTGTTCCCTTGCTGGTCTCTCCGGGTGAGTCTACCACTAGCTGTGGAGTTGTGTGGCATAATCTGCTGTTTCGCATGCAGGATAAAAGCGGCCGGGGGAGGCACGGGCCTGGCTGACCTGGCGCCGGCTCGGCCCTGCCGTGCTCGGGGAGCTGCTGCCATTGGGAAGGGCTCCGGCTCGGGCCGCAGCCGCCCGTGCCGGGGGCGCCAGGTGTGCCGGGAAGCGGCCGGTGCTCCCACTGTGAGCGGGGATGGAAATGGCTGTTGGGGATGACCAGCCTGTGATGCCGTGTCTCCCTGGCGGGGCCCGGGCGCCTGCGCTCCCGTTGCCCCTGGCGAGGAAGCGCTGTCCGTGTTTTAATGGGATTTCACATTTTCCTCTCGCAGCGGGTGCTCGCTCGGCCACCTCGGCGCCGTGGGCCGTGTAGGAGCTGGCAGCCTCCAGAGGTAAAAATAGAAGGTGATTTCAGAGGCCCTGTGGAGGAGGCTGCGCGCGAGGCTCCCGCTCAGCCTGTCACATTGCAGCCGTGTGACAGGCGGAAGCCGAGGCGCTCGCCGCGTGACGCGACCCGCGCTCCCGGCGGAGGCCCCTTTTCCAGGGAACGGCCTTGCGAGAGGGCTGTGGAGAGTCGCTGTGTCCTGAGCGGGAGAGTTCCTAAAGTGAGAGGGGCTGGAGAGGCGTCTAATCGGCCCTTGGTGCAGACCTCGCTTTCACTGTTGCTCATTCCAAGGATTAAAGAGCTTAGTTTGGTGCCCTGCTTATTAGAATCAGTACAGGGAAGTGCGTAACTGTTTTGCGGGTGGTGATGAAGGCTCTTGGAAGAGACATAAGTGATCCTTGGGCCTTCTTCAAGAGCGTGATAAAGCACAATTTCGTAACCAGCGGGTAACAGCAGCTTGACCTTTCGGTTAGGGGCAGGTGTTTCAAGTAGTGGGAGAATGTGCTGACAAAGGAGGCCTGGAGAATCTTGTTTGTAAGATGTGAATACCTGCGTTAACACCTATAGCTAGATTTAGTAAGTGGAGAAACATGTTTACAGTCTAGTAATGTGGAAGTGGAGCGAGTCATTTGAGATTGGAGACAGTAGATTTGATAGTGCTTTGAGTTTACTCACTTAGAAGATGACAGAGCAATCTCCATCTCTATTGCAGAAACATAAAGCTGAGATGCAATGAAATGTGTTAGATTTCAGATTTATATAGTTGTCACTTCTGCTGACTGACTTGACCGGTGTGTGACTGCCAAACTGCAATTTGCAGGGAGGTCTGTCAGAATAAGTGAGGTTGCTTTTCATCCTGAAACATGGGTATAAATAGCTGGAGTCCCATGACCATCAGCAGGCAAGCAGCAGATTAATTCTACTTGTTTGTGCCCTCCTGCTGCTGATTTACTTTGATCCCAGAAAACTTTTTTGTGTGTGTATGTCAGTTACACTTGCCGTACTATTGAGTTATGTTTACACTTGCAATTTGGCAAATTTTACTTATGAATAGCCTTCTTGCATACACTGGAGTCAGTTTGAATCCCATGTATTTGGGGCTCTCCTGAGTCTCTAGTCAAATATCCATTGGTCTTCCTAAAGAGAAAAATAGTAGTCTAGAGATTTCAACCATATGTCTTCAAAGACTCGTACAGTGCTTCTACTGAATATAAGGACAAATGCAATATTCTTACATGTCCGCAGTATTCTTACATGTCCTCAATTTGTAGCAGATCACTTGATTACTCTGTTCCAGTTCTATTGCCCTTGGGAATCAAGGATGTGGTTGCTCTATCAGTTTTTCTAATAACCTTGCTTTGCAGAGGTTAACAGGCAGTAAAGGTGAAATATTTTTATTCCTTCACTTCTCAGTTGATGAGAGACAGTGTTAGCCTTGCCTGCTTCTGGGAGGCATCCTGTGACTTTTTGATACAAGGGATTTAACTGGCTTTTTGGATATACGTAGGCTGTGTAAATGAATGTGCTTATCAGCCTGAAGTTGTTTTATTTTTCTTGGAAGAGTAAGATCAGCCCTGAATTTATTTCAGAAATAAGTTATTTGACTATGAAGGCCTGTTTAACATGTGTTGTTGCCAGTTAATGTTCAGTATAAAGTTTCACACGTAATTTAAGCAGAGCTGAGGGTCATCTTTGAGAATCTGCTTCTAAAGGTAGGAATACAGCTTAAAATTAACTATTATCCATATTTCAGTGATCTTTATCTTTCTGCTTAAAAAGTATATCTTGAAAGTAGGTACTGATAAATTAATAGAATTAGCATCAAAATGATGCATCACTTGAAGTGGAATTCTGTTGGGCTTACAAAAAAATAAGTTAACTGCTAGATTGTTCAGTAGGTGCAAACCTGATCTTTCTTATTCTGCTCATCTAGCTGTATGTTTTTCCTATTCTGTAAGTGCTCAGAGATGGTACTAAGCTTTTGGTTGATAAATTGAACTTGATCCTAGCCCACACACACAGCCCGGTGTCCAAAAAGTATGTTACTTTTCCGTATAACTACGATAACCTGTTTTTTTAAGCCCATAAGGATATTGCTCATCAACATAATTGCAGTATTGAAAGGTATATTAACATCAATATGGCTCTTTTTAAAAAGCTGATATCACTTTTGGTGGGCAGGGTGAGTATACTTTTGTTCTGTAACTCTCTAATTGATTTTGGTGACACGCCAACTCCTAATGCAGTTCTTGGTTTTATTTACAGGATTGACATGGCTCAGGAGACAAACCAGACCCCAGGGCCCATGCTCTGTAGTACAGGATGTGGATTCTATGGAAATCCTAGGACAAATGGGATGTGTTCTGTTTGTTACAAAGAACATCTTCAGCGACAGCAGAATAGTGACAGAATCAGCCCGATGGGTAAGGGTTTAAATCTTTTTCTGAAAAGATGACAAAGAAGAGAGGAATCAGAGTACAATTATAGAGAACCTCTGAGAACTGTGTACTAAGGCTACAAATATTAGAGAATAATACACAAAATAAAAATGAAAATGCATTCCTTTGTAATAAATTCTATCTGAGTTGGTGTTGAGCCTTAATTTTCAGTTCTACATAGCTTGCATATCAGTGCATTCTTATAAAATTCTTACATTTGCTAATTAAGAATTTATTACTGTATGCAAGTGTATTTGAATAGCTTAAACTACAGTTTGCTCATAATTAACTTCTTGAATTCATATTATGCAGGAACAACCAGTGGTTCAAATAGTCCTACCTCAGACTCTGCATCTGTACAAAGAACAGAGAGTAGCTTAAACAACTGTGAAGGTGCTGCTGGCAGCACATCTGAAAAGTCAAGGTAAGATGAAGCATTATTTTAAGGTTTGAATTAGCTGAGAGTGTGCAGCAAATTAAAGACCTGAAGTAATATTGACCTGGTACACTGAGTTTCTGCGGGGGGGGGGCAGTGTACCTCACAGTGCTTTATAATCCTTGTAAATAAGAACTGATTATAGTGGTTGTTTCACTAATGCAGTTACAAAGATGTTTCTGGTGTATCTGGAAAAATACACTCTACATATTGAGTATTTTCTTTTAGGGAAGCTGAAAGCAGAGTGCCAAATGCACACTATATATACCAGAAGTCAAGATGAGGAACTGTAGCGTGTTTCTAAGTAGTAATTGAATGAGTAGTTGATTCATAGAGATGGGCTTGGACAATTTAAGCTTTTATTATGAACTCAAAACCAATGCTTAAACCTGTTTAACTGTACTTAAACAGAAACGTGCCTGTTGCCGCTTTGCCTGTAACGCAGCAAATGACAGAAATGAGCATTTCAAAAGAGGACAAAATACCACCAAAAACAGAGAATGAACCAGGTATGTGTGTGGTGTAACACCAGGTACAATTGGTGACCTAATAGAAACTGACACTTAATTTTTTAAGCAGGCATCTCCCTTTGTGGTGATAGTCTTGAGGAACTGTTAAGATAATTATTGTGAATGCTTTTTGAGCACTGGTACTCTGGAGTTTGAGAAAAATTACTAGTGCCAGAATATATTTTTCAGATAGAATTCACTTCCAAGTTCAGTTCAATTTCAGTAGAGAATCTGATGCCTGTGAAGGTACTTTTGCCTTCAAAACTTTATTTTTTACAAGTGAGACAGTTAATAATTGCATTTGGGCAAGATGTTCAGTCCCAAAGTGAAAGTGATGAAATTCCTGTGTAACATCTATCAGTACAATTATTGCTGACTCATGGCAGTCAAAATAGCTTGCTGCATTTAGAGAACAAAGTACCAAATTAAATTACATTTTACAGAGGGATGCTAGAGTAGTGGAAGGGAATACTTTGTTAATATTTTAAACAAATACTGCTAAAAGTCCTTGAGACTGATTGGATAACCAGTAGATATAGCCAAATCCTAGCTCTGCAAGTATGGAATATTTAATGGCTTTCAATGCTTAGATTATTGAATTTAAGAGTTTTGATCTTCTACAAGAAGGCTGTAGCTGTGGTAGTTAAACTTTGAAGTGTAAGGTATTTCTTGGAGGGAAGCACAAAGAATTTTATCTATAGGTAGTGAAGGACTGGATTTGTTTTTTCTTGTGCAGCAGTTTATTCAAATGAATATATTAACATGCTTGTTCTGTACCTGTAGGTACCCTTGTGTTTTAATTTTAGCAGTTCTGAAACATTCTTTAAACACTGTATATGTCTCTCTTTCTTTTCAATTTTGAAAACCGGTAAGTTAGAAACTCCAAAAGTTGCCACTTGTCCATATATTATATTGTTTATCTAGGTTTATCCTGAGCAGTAAAAATTGTTGTAACAGCTGACTTCTTGCTCAGTGTTTGTACACAGATTTTATATATATTTGAAATAAGTAATGCTAAGTTAAGATTGTGAAATGAACTAAAATACAGTTATACTATTTTCTTTTTTGGGGGTCTGTGCAGAGTGAGGGGAGATTTTTACATGTTTCTGCTTTTTGTAACTGATGTCATCTGAATAGCTTATTGTATGTAACTGAGAAATAATTTATACTTTGATACAGTATTTATAAACCTGTATTGTCTTGCTATGAATACCTGCCTAGAAAGATGACAAGCAGGAAAAAGAAATACAGCGAATGATAGCAATGATCAAGTAACAGTTGGCTTATGTTTTATTGAAATTGTTGATGTGGGTTTATTGCTTCTGTTGGATATAAAATGGCCATCTGTGCTGCTGTTGACCTAATATCTTTTTTTGTTAACCAGGCAATTTCATAATAGTCACATAATACTCATATTGAGAAGTATATTTATGTTTGAGTTTCCAGCTGTAAGATTATTTGCAAACTTGAAACTAGTAAAAAGCCAGTTAAGGCTTGTGTGCAGATCACCATAAAGGCTACTCAAATATAAACATGCTTACATTCTGGAAGTTCTTTCCAAACATGTTTATGGGGAGGAAAATTTGCTCAGTATGCACCCCTAAATTCTTAAATCCACCTGCAGCTCCTCTGAAAGTGCAGACTTCTTTTTTTTTTTTTTTTTTTGGTGTTTTTTGGGGTATGGGGTGGAAGTTAGATTGCAAGATTAGGTACTGTTCTTAGATTACAAAGGGTTTATCTGGCATCTGAAAAATACCAAGTATTTTTATGTTCCTTGGTCCACTTACAAGTAAGGCTCTTACAGTCAAGAGGAAAGCTGGCCTAAATGCTTTTTTTTATTATTTTTAAAAATTCCCATTTTGTCCTTGCTACTTGCATATCTTTTCTTTTCCAGTGAGTATACAACTCATGGAAAGTTGTTACTCTCTATAACTCGTACATGCTTTGGTGTCTTGATGAGACCAGTTGAGGAACAGCTAAAATAAGTGAAGAGTAGATTTGTTTTACCTCATAGCAAAACTAATGCTTTCTATGAGTTGTTATTCCCTAAAAACAAACTCATGAAAGTCTGACCACAGCAGCTGAGTTCTGTAATGGTCAGATGGGAAAATCATGTACAAACAATGTAGCCTTCAGGCAATGTAGGATTCTCTCCTTTTAATATCTGCACGGGTATGAAGGCTTATTCTCTCCTACAAGTTTTTCATTAGCAAATGAAACTTCAGATATTTCCCATGCATGCCAGAATGCTGTATTTTTTTTTTTTTTTTTTTTTTGCCTGCTTGATTACTTGCGTGTGCCTTGTTTTGTGGCTTTTTCTTAAGTCTGTTTTTTAGATGGGTTTTTCTTGATCTTGGAGTTAGAGTATACTTTTCTGGTGTTGCGACTTAAATGTCTGATTCTAGTGGATGCTGAAACTGAGAGGAAAAGAAGTAACAGGATTTTTATTCTTTTTTTTTTTTTTTCCCCCAAATTGAGTTTGTAACTTGAATCCCTGTTCAAAACAAGTTTGGTCCTAATGCAATTTGTCATTTTGTTGTTTAAAATGACAGACTTAACTGGCCCTGTTGCAATACGCATGTCTAAAATGAGTTAGATATTGTTGTAACTTACTTTACTATATCAACATTATCACATGATCATAGAATCATAGAATGCTTAGGGTTGGAAGGGACCTCTAGAGATCATCTAGTCCAACCCCCCTGCATATGCAGGGACACCTAGAGCACGTGGCACAGGACTGCGTCCAAGCGGGTTTGGAAGATCTCCAGAGAAGGAGACTCTACAACCTCTCTGGGCAGGCAGCCTGTTCCAGTGCTCTGTCACCCTCACTGTTAAGAAATTTTTCCTTAAGTT
Organism: Tinamus guttatus; assembly: GCF_059628265.1. Classification (NCBI taxonomy): domain Eukaryota; kingdom Metazoa; phylum Chordata; class Aves; order Tinamiformes; family Tinamidae; genus Tinamus; species Tinamus guttatus. The sequence continues at coordinate 208,239 of NW_028289316.1, forward strand.
CCTATGGAATTTTTGATGTTTCAGTTTCCGGCCATTTCCTCTAGTCCTATCAGTGGCCACCACTGAAAAGAGACCACCCCCGTCCTCTGCACTCCCTCCCTTGAGGTACTTATAGACACTGATTAGATCCCCTCTCAGCCTTCTCTTCTCCAGGCTGAACAGGCCCAGCTCCCTATGATATACTTTTATAATTGAATTGTGACTTCTGCTCAGTCCAAATGCTTATCTGATGTGCTGCTAACAAGTTGGTGAAATCTACAGACCTCTATGTCAAAACTCCAGTTTATAAATTGGTACTGGTTATATTATACTTTTCACAGGATTTGCTATGCTTCCAAGCTTTTTATTAAGGACTGAATAGAGTCTTTACCAAGGTCAGAATATACCTCACTCTGACATAGTAGTTTAAGAAAAACAAGTTAGCTAATTTTGTATTTAATTTCTGTAACTCAGTGTGGAAAAACAAAACAAACAAACATAGCTATGCACCATATTTCATGCATGCTAAGATTTCAAAGTGATAATATTACTGAGCTGGAAAGACATAGTTGGAGGCCTTCTTTAACAATCTCTTTCCTTTTAGTGGCGTTCAAGTGGAAATAAAGGATCCATACAAGAAAGAGAACAGTTAAATATTACACACTAAAACTGTTTTGAGAGCAAATATGTTCAATCATATTGTATTGAGTCATAGCAAGTTTTTAGCACTTTTTTACTTCTTTATAGGTCACTACCTTGCTGAATGATGCATCTGTCAGGTCTGTCTGTTTCCTGGCTTAATTAGTATCAGCTGGCACATCAGAATCTTGGTTTACTTAGTCCAATGAATACACCGTTCTAGGGAGTAGTGTGACAAGTTACTGTATTACTCTGTGAAGCCACAGTTGTCGAAGGGTAAAGGAAGTAAAACAGAACTTGAAATGATCAGGGTGTCTGTTTGTAAGCTACATATTAAAAATCTTCCCCACATACTATTAACTTTCAGTCTTACTCCACTCATTTTGTAGGGTACCCTTTCTGTTCCTGAAAGCTGGCATTTGATGAGCATCAGAAGACAGGGGGTTATGATGGTCAGCTTACCTGTCTTTTGGCTCTTTTTCAAGCCAGTGTGATCAGAGTTATACTAATGTCAAACAACATGGCTCTCCTGCATGCAGGTTGAGACCCATGAGGGTTATGGGTTGCCCTCAGTCCATGTGTGCAGTGTATGTTGCAGATAAGAGTTCTGTGCAATTTGCTGACATCTAATGCTGGCATCTTATATCGTATGCTGAAGGGGGCAAATAGATGATATTACTTAGTTCTTGCTGTTTTAATAACTGCCTTATTCATCTCTAAACATTGCTGTAATATTTAATCATGTTACTGTCTATAAGCAGTGCCTTTGTTGCCTTCTGTAGGCCATCTGACATGAGTGTTGTCTTGTGTTCAGAATAGTTCTCTTCAAGCTTCCCATGCCCACTGAAGCTTGAGTAGAAAACCCCGATTCAAGCGATTCTGAAATGGAAGCAGTAATCTTTTCTAAGCCTTGAAACTGTCCACCTTGGAAAGGGAGCCTGAGGTGCAGCTGCTGGTGCTGTGCATCTTGCTGATAAGATGTTGTTGTGCCTCTATTAAATAGAGGGGTATACAACAGACATGAAGTCTTTATGACCAAGTTAAGCTGTATGATATTTAAACAGAAATATCTTGGCATTATACTGGTGTAAGGTTATCCAATATGCCTGTTGTCAGGCATGTGGGAGATTAGTTAAGCATTGAAAAATAGCTTTCTCTTTTTTGACATAAAATTAAAAACTGTGATTTACTCTTCAGTGATTTACTCTTCAGCCTATCCTGAACATCTATAGGAATTGTAGTTTCTGAAGAGTAAAATATCCATCTTAAAGCTTGACTTACATAATAAATAGTGTCTGTCCTCTTCAGTGACTTAGAATTTATATACAGGCCAGTTTGTATTATTGCAATGTAATGAGGATTACACAACTGTAGCATAACCTCTATGCTCTGGTGTTGCAGAAGCGTGATCTGATGTCCTGTGGGTTCTCTTTTTAGGTACCCTCCTTTGCTGTAAATATTTTTTCAGTCTTACTTTGGTAGGAATGGAGATGTCACTGTCAAACTTATGGAACTTTTTTTTTGGTATTGTCATGACTTGATACTGCCTGATATTTTCTGGCTTACTAGTACTGTGGAAGTCATGTGCCTTGTTAAACTGAGAGGTTTCTATTTTGGATAATTTGGTCACAGAAGGAACTCCTAATTTTTTTGTTACCTTGGTAGACCTTTCTGTTTGCATTAAGTATGGGCACTGTTGAGATTTTTCTCTTTATTTTCACTGAGTCTCATCCAACTGAAAAATGTCCCTTTCCTTTCTAGCATAAATCTCATGTCGGACTACAGTAGGCATGATCTTTTGCAGCTGCTAAATTCATTTGTATAAAGAAAATACATTTAGTTTTGGTCTTGATTTTGTAGTTTTTGGCTACTACAGTGGCTGTTACTTTTGAGTAGTCGTAGTACCTGTGGCTTAATGCTTTGCTGTGAAAAAGCAGCATTGTTTGTAGGACCAGCCTCTGTATGTGTTGAGTAGTTGCTGTCCCTTGCTGTTCCCCCATGCCTTTCTTAAAAATTCATCTCCTCTTCAGATTAACATGAACTAAGCCTTTGAATTTACCATGTAGCATCTGGTACTTTGGTACTTGTTCTTTGTCCTTTCCCTGCTCCCCCTGCCATCAGGCACTTGTCTAATACTAGAATTATTAGTTTTATTATGTCAGAGTTAGGATAATCTCCTCTATTTTGTTACTCCTGAAAATGCTGTATCTTGTGCAGTATACTAAAAAATAACTATTCTGCATTTTCTTCAATTGTTATACAGATTTTCTCAGTTCTGAAAATCTGTTGCTCTTAAGTTTTTCAACTTTGTAGCAGGAGAGCTGGTTTGTTAAAACTGAAATGAACTAAATGTAATTTGGTAGTTTTCTGAGCCAGTGGGTGAGAAGGGAAATGACCAAGGAGATGCAGAAGAGGAGGAGTACAGGCCAACCAGAACCCTAAGATTGTCATGGCATCAATTTTAGTGGTAAGGAGTTTTCCTCATCCCAACAGGGGTATTAGTACTAAAGAAGTAGGTCTGGAAGAATCAGTAACAACAATTTTCCTATCACTCTTCTAAGCTTTTGTCCAGTGATTTATTACATGGTGATAATATGACAATCATTTAGACCACTTTGATTTTGTTGCCATAGGATTTCTGACAAAAAATGAGTTAAATATATTCTGGACTGTCCTTCTGGTTGGCTAGCCAGATTTGGCCTATATGCCCCATAGGAAGCCTATTCTTTTGTGACAAGCAGTTGTCAGGATAGTGTCTGAGTTTCTATTGTCTTCTGATGTCTTCCCAGAACAATAGCATTTAAAATATTTTTCATTAGAGCCATGGTTAGGGGAAAAAATGTTCTTTAAGCTTTAAGAGGGCATGATAGGCAGATGCTTTGATAGTTGTTAATCAGAAGGGACTTGAAGTTTAAGATGATAACTCATAATTAGATTTAATTCTGGCATAAGTGAGAAATGTTTCCTTTCTGAGATAACTGTTGTAGAGTAATAATTTGAACATTCTTTTTTGAATGGCAGCTATACCAATATATCTTTGTCTTGGACCTTCCAACTGCCCATTTTGGGTTGCTGTCTGCTGCCTTTCTGTGCTGAAACATGTTTTTATTCGTGGTGAAGGGAGTGGATATTGTTCAACAGCTTTCACATGAACTGGCCCTTCTCACTCTTGGGATCACTGTCACCACTTTCCTGTTCCCACTTTGCTGGTTGTGGCAGTAAGCATTTCTTGTTGCAGTTAATATGGAGGAAGAATTAATGTATGTTGCAGTTGGTAACATTTCTCTCAGATACCATCTTCATCTAGGTGGGCTTGTTCATTTTTTTTGTGTGTGTGTATTGTATCCTTAAGTGCTATGTTGTGACAAAATTCGTTAATTCACTGTTGCTTTCCTCCTCCTTTCCCATTTTATTTCCATCTGCTTGAAAAAAAAGTGTTTCAAGGCTCATATTATTTGGTTCTAATGAAGCTGAAGTAGCATTTTAACAAATCTAAAAGGAACTTAGGTCTGACTTTTTTGGGAGAGTTTTGGGAGAATTATTTGGGAGTTTTTTATATTTGTTTTAATACCATAACTAATACCTACCAGCCAACATGTGTGGTGACTGAGCAGGTTTATGCTATTTTAGTGTTAGGTACTTCTAAGCTAGTATTTGATCACCAGCTGGCAACTAGATTAACCAAATACTGAACACTGCTTTCCTACGTAGAAAATAAAAGATTAAATTAAAACTATTCTGAAAAGTGTTAATATGAGTAGTGATTAAAATGCTTGCCTCTTTTTAACCTACAAGCATTTATACTATTTTGGATACAAAATACTTTAGTTTGTATAGTTTGCTATCATCAGACTTAACAAAATAGTATTCAGTCTGGACTTTCAAAATGTTGTTTATTTATTTAAGAATGGTTATATAAAATGTGCCAAAGGTAGTAAGCAGGTGTTAGTGGTTCATTATGACAGGTAATGTTGCAGTAAGGTATAAGAAAATATTAGAAAACATTCTTCTACTGTAGGAAACTTTTAGGGTGCAAGGACTGAAAATTGTTAGCTCTGAAAGCTTGTTGCTTTTAGATGTAGGTTATAATTTGGAACTTCTGACTGGTAATTAACTTCTGCAATAAATTTTGAAATGGACATTGGGTATTTGGGATTTTCTAGGTGCTAGTATTAACTGTTTTATGATGACAGTACAAATGGCTTTTTAAAAACATAAATATTAAAAGTGGAAAACACGTAACTAGTAGTTCATGTCTAGAAAAAATGCAGCTTCCATAGGACTTAATACTTGATCCTTTTGGATCTCAACTAAGAAATCCTGCTTGTGTGCATAAGTTGATTACAGTTGAGACTTCTGAGCTTATGTCCTCAATTTAATCTGGAATTTGCTTGGTAGCTTTCCTATGTGTTAAAGCAACACCTACAATCATACAACTGGGAGAGCTCAGGGAGGCTATGGAGGAGCATGGTCCATGTTTTCTACAGGTTTGAATACAAACATACTTCCCTCAAGCTTTCCTCTATGCTAGTTAGATTTTGAGAATGGCTTAACAATTTTTGATTGGATGGAAAAATATTTCAAACAACACTTAGAACAGATTTACAAGAGTGAAAGGACACATTTTTACCCTGCAGAGAACTTTTTACTTAAAACACATCTCAAATTTGACTGAAAGTGTTCATGACAATGGCATTTAAAAAAAATGAGTTATTTTAACTATGCCAGCTTGAATATTAAGGCTCTACATGGTAGAACACAAGTATTTACTTTGTTCTTTAAAATACTGGAAAATAACTCAGAGAGGTTACTTGAGCTGTAGCTGTGTTCTAGATGTAGCGCAGAGTCAGTGGCTTTGAAGCTCAAGAAAGTTAACTGTTGTTTTGGTTGGCTGAGGTTGTGACCCTGTGCTATGACAGTAGCACATTGCCAGGAATGTCCTGGCAAATATTTGCTGTTGACTACATTTTCTACAGCTATCCCTTCTCAACAACTTGAGCTATGTCAATATTACTACTCTTTTAGATAAAAATTTGACTTTATGATTTAATGAGATTGTATGCATATGGAAAATCTGGAGGCAGTAACCACTGTGCAGCTGTGATTGATAGTGATATTGTATTTTCTAGGTGATAAAACAGTGGGGAAAATTTGATTGCCTTCTGTAAAAGCCGAACAGGAAGTTAGTCCCATACCTAAAAGTCTGTATTCCTGATTCACGTTTCATAAGCTGTTCTGCCAAGTGCTCTAGACAATCTTTATCACTGATAAGTGCATGCTTGGTACTGAATAGTTAGGGACGTCAAGAACAACTTCAACTTCTCTTTTCTTTGCTTATTTTAACAGTTATTACTCAACCAAGTCCATCAGTTTCTCAACCTAGTACTTCACAGAGTGAAGAGAGAGCTCCTGAGCTGCCCAAACCAAAGAAGAACAGATGCTTCATGTGCAGAAAGAAGGTTGGCCTTACAGGTATGAGAACACTTTCTAAATGCTGATCAGGTCTGTGTGGTTAATTGCCTGTTTTAGGTTGAATTTGAAATATCTATAGGCATTAGATTTATGTCCTTCTTAAAAATCAGCAGTGTCTAGACCACTTATTACAGCTGTTTTTTGGAAATATCACCTTTTCTATTCTGCTGGTCTGTAGAGGCACATATAACCCTTTATCTGTATTGATTAAGCACTTAATGTACTGGTTGCTTGTATCTGAAGCTCCCTAGTGATGTTGCTCCCTCTCCCCTCCTTTGTGCAGGATTTGACTGTCGATGTGGAAACTTGTTTTGTGGACTTCACCGTTATTCCGACAAGCATAACTGCCCTTATGATTACAAAGCAGAAGCCGCAGCAAAAATCAGGAAAGAGAACCCAGTTGTGGTGGCTGAAAAAATCCAGAGAATATAAACTAACCTACTTGTGAAAAGACTGACTGACTTTGTTTTATTTTAATATATCCTAGGAAAACATTAAAGAGCAGGTGCATGGCCATTTTCCTTTGATGTTCTCCAAAGTTTTACTTTTAGTCTTGTCTGTCTTAATGATATTTCAGAACGTTTGGGTGTTTGTTACAGGCAGAATTGAATAGGTACAGCCCCCCTCAGAATATAATTGGATGATCAAAATGTGCATGGGAATACACATGCACAGGGGACATATGACCTAAAGTATGTGCCAAACAGATGTATACTATCTGCATGCTTGCAGCAGATCTGCCTTTTGAGGTGTGTTTGAAGTATATAAACCTTGGCTAGTGCTATGTGCCTGTTTGGGAGAAGAACACATCAGAAAGGTTGGCAGTCTACTTCTATCATGTAAAATGTCATTCTGACTTTAGTTTCCACACTTCGTTGTTTTCCAGCAGAACGTCAGCTATGTAGAAGAGTCCATATTCTACTGAGATGAGTATTGGTGCCATATTTAAGAAATATTTTCTTGACAATTGCAGTGGGAGAAGTGGAAAAAATTGGGCATGTTTGGCAAGAGAACTATTTTGGAACCAATTAATTAACTTGAGAATCAAGAAATAAGGTTCCCAGAAGAAATGTGTTGTAAGAAACTTATCAACTGACCTGCAACTGAATTGTCTGCTTTTCCTTGCGAGGCTAAAAATGTTGAGTAGCACAGTATTGTAAGACTGGTTTACAAAACAAAAGCTACATCTCTTTTTAGACATACCACAGCAGCTCAAGCAACACACATGCCTCCGAGTAAATTGGAGAAGCATTTGAATAGTTCTATTTTTCATTTACTACTTGAGCCCAGGTACATCGAACATAAAAGAACAGTAAGAGCTTTTCTCTCTCCAAACATTGCAGCATTATGCATGGAAAGCCATACCCAACATGGCTGCTGTAGACTTAAGTGGTAGCTGGAACCACTCTTGGAGGACTGCTTTATCATTTTTAGCTGTAATTGGGTATAGGACTGTAGCGTTCTTGAGTGTATTGCATGGGCTGCATTAACTACAGCATTGTACAACAACAACTCTAGAAAAGGCAGTAAACTTCACTGACGCTTGTCTGGTAATATCACTTCTGTGTTATAATGGAAGGTTTTTTGTGATGTATGAAACTTGTGTTTTTTATATAAACAAGTACAGTTTAGACTAGTGTTGTGGTAATGCCTGTTGTCATCTGTAAATAGTTACGTATGTGCACAAGGCGCTACTTCTGATTTTTACTGCAGTGTTCAGTCTTAGTTTCTACTTCACTATTGAAAGCATCATGTTTTTGCTTTAACTTTGTTCTCAGTTGCATTATTAGATATGCAAACATGTACAGATAGTTCATATTTATGTATTGCACATAATCATGCTACCCAGCAACAATGCTATATTGTGTTATGTAAATAATAAAAATCATGTACAGAGGGAAATACTTCCTTTTGTGATAGTTCATTGGTTTTAGTTATTGCTGTAACTTGAAGTTGGCCTTGTGAGATTGGGCTACAGAGCTAGTACTAGTTTTGCACAGATGTTGTCTTTTTGCTTAAACCTGCCTGTTTCTTGTATTTGCTTCTTGTTTGATATACCATCCTGTCTAAGATGGCCTGATTAGGTCAAAGAATCATGAACAGATAACCACTTGATGGCCAAACAAAAATGTCAGAAGCAACAGCATTTTTAGAGGGAACAAAGCATGTGCATTGGACTTTAAGTGGCTTTTAACATTTGTAGGCAAAATGGTTTTTTTTATTTCCAATGGATCTGTTACAACAGACCCAGCAGAGTGACTGTGCTGCTCTGTCCAGATCTTCATCAGCAGGCCTGGGCAGAGGTCTCATTGGGGTCCATACCTAAATATGAATGTCAAGTATGCAGACCTACCTTCCAAAGGCAAAAAAAAGCACAGAGCACACAGCGTATGTTTACTGGGAAGAAGCTATCTTCACTGCTGAATGAAATATCCATTTCTGGTAAAAGTTTCAGCTGACTGGTGGGAGATGCATTTTACAAAAGTTGCTAACGTTCAAGTAGTAATTTACTGCTGCCGCCACTATCTGTGCTCCCAATAAAGTGAACAAGGGCATTCTCTGGGCCTTCATTTGACAGTATAAATTTTAGGACTTTTCATAGAGGAACTGTTTTTAAAGCACTGTTTTGCACATTTTTTTCTTTTGCAAAAGCAACTTCAACTGTTCAACTACAGAATAAAATGTTCTTTTCTTTTGGATCTGAGAATACTTTGGACCTGGTATTTAAAGGGAGGTGTCCTGGTACCAGTGATTCTGATCTTCATCTGAAGAAAAGGCTGTTCCTGGGGAGCCTTGCTGAAGTTGCTGATTTTGGGTAGTTCCACAGAGGAAAATGTGGAATAAGTTCCTCCTGGTTCCATGCGACCCTGTTTTCTGTCTCATGTGTGACTGGCCCAGAGCTGGGACATGAGCTTCTCTTCTCAGCCAGGTTTAGAAGCTCCCCTGTAACTTGTGTTCATAATTCTGGTAGGTTGTGCAGCCATTTGGGAGCCTTAACTGGGGCTCATCAAGAATTCAGAGAGGAATTTTTTTAGTAAGAGCAGGGAATGAAAGCATGTAATAAACATATGATTAATCCCAGTGCATACGCTGTGGTGTATCTTTGTTGGCAAAAGGGTAAGAATATAGGTGCAATGTTCTTGATTCTCTCTGTCCCTACCTAATTAAAACCTTGGAGCTGAGGATAGACTCTTAAAATAAATGGCTGATGCCCCCTGTACTGCCAGTGAGTCTGTTAGCAGAAGTAGTATTAAAACACTCTGAGGGAAAGAGGATCACAAAGTTTGTCTTTTGTAATGTTTAAGCACAAGCCATTCATAAAGCTGGTGCAGACAGGCTGTCTTTGGTCACTTGATTTGAAGTGACAAATGGCTCCAGACAGTACACTTGTTTTTTTTTTCCAGGAAAGAAGCGTGATCACTTCACATGACTTTAAGTCCTTATTTAACATTTGGCTGTTACACTGAGATGATGTTAACTTATACACAAACATGCTATTTTAGAAAAGTTCTTCCTAGGCCTCTGGCAGGTTCGTGAGATGATAGGGGTTCTTTTTTATTTAGGGCATTTAAAAATAATAAATGTATAAACAAAAATAATAAATTTCCTCTGTCAGTCTTTAGTTTTCTAAATGCTTAGCTTAGTGTTACACTTGTACAGTAGGATGGTTGATAGCATTCTGTGCAAAGTTATTCCTAGCTGCTAAACCCCAAATTTGGAGAATGAATGACAAGCTTCCTGTGGTGTTTCCAACCTGTCACTATAAGGCTGATGAATTGCCAGATGACTTGGCTCGTTGTAGTAAGGCTGAGAATGTGACGGGGCTGAGGAGTCCTGTGATCCTGCTGTTATTTGGCCCATTTGGTGTTTGTGATGATCTGTTATTCTGAACTTAAATATCATAGATTCACTGGCATGTTTTTTTCAGCCATAATGCCTATTTTGTATTTTATATGACTTGGAATCAGGTTTGTCATCCTAGACCAACATAAAAAGCACTTTTTTGTCTTTATGGGGATAATGGATGAACTTTCTTCCAGTATTTCATGTATCTGCTATCCAACTGGGGATGAAAGATTTAATATTAAATCAATTAAATAATAGGATAGCTGATTTAAACCTTTATTCTTTCTTAATGCAGCTGCATGACACATTATGGAATAGCATATAAAGTATAAATTGTTGTGTTTCTTTACATGAATCTCTTGAAATAAAGATAATGAATAAAAATAGCTTTTAAATGTTGTTCACTTTCTGTTGTTTTTGACAATTTTAGATTAACATGCTAACTGTAACTGATGATGTCCTTAATGTTATAATTGATTTGCTTAACAAATATAATGAGACTTTCACGTGCATGTGTGACGTTTCATGTACTTTATGAGGAAAAAGGCAAAAGATGGAAAAATTTTAGTATAAAGTACTTGAGAGGTGCTAGCAAGTCTTCCAAAGTTTCTCTCTTCAGTTTCAATATATCCTATTGCATTAGGATATCTGTCTTATTTTTTTCCTCTCATCCATCATTTCATAATAGAGGGGAAAAAAGTAAATAGGCAGGAAACTTTCCAGGGTAGCTGGAGAACGTACTGGTGCTCCCTGTTACTCAGTACTGTAGGTACAGCCAGAGACGCATTTGAATGTGGGACCTTGTACTACTGAAGCCAAGGTCCTGTAAGGATACTGGGAAGGTGAAAGCCCTTCCTGGCTATTAATAACTGTTACTTGGGGAAAAGTATATCCACACAATCTTTCCTCCTCCTTTCCCCTTCCAAACGCTGCCTTAATGAAAGGATTATTGTTGATGCAGGTACAGCTAAGAAAGGGTTTTTTTCCCTAATATAAATATATATTTTTACACCCTTTACTCACTCTCCCAAACAGTATACAGTAGTTCCCCTGCACAAAACACAAGCAGTGTAACTTTGTAGAATTCATAGAAATTCAGATGGCATAGGTCTGAGGTAATGTTTTTCAAAGTCAGGAAGTTATCAGTTGCACTTGTTTGGCTGGTATTGTGCAGGAGGTTGTTTAAAAAAGCTTGTCCTTCCCTAATAGTTGCATCTCATTTTTAGTTGAATGGCATATCAAAATTTAAAAAACTGTTTTTTCTGCTCATTTCCCAAGAAGTAGGATACCTTAATTCCTATGAGGAAAGAGGAGTAGTGTTTACTAATGCAATTAGGGATCACCACTGACACAATCTGTATGGGAATATGCTGATGGGTCTTGTTGGAATCAGCAGAGTTGCAGTTTGTCTGAAGGAAGGAGGCCATATGCTCACCTCCCTCTGCAGTAGCGTCTTTCTCATCATTTTAACTACAGATTTTCATTTGTGATGCCACATCATAGTGGTAGTACCATATGTTTTATGTTCTGCTGCTTATATTGGACAGGGGAATTTTTGTGAATGTTTACCAGGGCAAAAGATCATATTGGAAAACTCAAAATCTGGGTATAAGGGATACTCATAACTCTATTTGGAAAGCTGGTACAAAGCAGACTATCCAAACTGAGTACTCCCAGATTCTGTCCATGTGTTACTTGGCAAACTGGTACAATGTAATGACCAAACCTGAACAGTTTTGGATCATATCTGAGATGAAATTTGCCCATTCGAGGTGGTTTTAATAATACTATACAATCCCTACTCCAAAATTTGTATTCTCTTTGCTTGATGCTACAAAATACTACAAGTAGGCTGTAGTACTGGAAGTAATAAATGTCAAATCTGAGCAGTTAACAAGAGGAACCAGCCTATAAGAAAACCAGAGCTGGAGAGGGAAAGCCACCGCATGCAGAAATCCAAAACTTTAGTCCAAGAGCAAGTTCTCCCTGTGAATGTCGTAAGGAGTACACAATAAGATCAATGACCAAGAAAATAAGACCCTTAGAGTCTACCATAAATACTCAGCAAAATATACCTTAGCCTTTAGATTGATCATGCTAATATTAACTTAGCAATGGACAAATAAGAAACAGATTTTATTTGCTGCATCAGATTGAAGAAAACACTGAGACAGTTTGCACTTGCAGTTGAGAGCAAACCTATCAAAGAGCAAATCAGCACAGGGAAACAGAACCGTGCACCAGATTCTTTAATAAAGAGCTGAATTTGGTGGAAGATGCAAGTATAGGCATATGGGATGCTGAACAGCAGAATAATAGCAGCAGCTTTTAATTCAAATGAAACAAAAATAGAGGTGTTAAACTAACATAAGATGCCACTATTAAAATTAAAGCAAGAATCAACACCTACCAAACCACTGTGGTTTAAATGCTTATTTGCTATAGATAAAAAACATAGAATGCTTAAGGTTGGAAGGGACCTCTAGAGGTCATCTAGTCCAACCTCCCTGCACACGCATCTATATCAGATTAATATATATATTAAATGTCGCTAGATGCCTAGCATCAGAGTTTCTCATACTGTGCGAGAAGATGCAGATGAAATAGAGAAGAAAAATTTAATGCTATTTTCTTTTCAGAGCATATTTGTCTATTTCTCATTGTTTTGTGGCCGGTATTGAGTATTGCTCTTCACCAGGCTCCTCAAGTCAAGGCTCCTTTTGGCTCAAGCCCTTTGAGCAAAGTATCTTTACGAAATGTCTTTGTATCCCCAGTTAGTTTCTCCTTGTCTCTAAAATCAGCTTGCATCATTAATTCTGGAGTCACATGAAGCCACGTTATCACAAACTGAGTTTTACTTAGTTTAGAGGGAAAACCAAGGCTAAGTGGTGTACTTGCCTGCAGGCGGCTGTCTGAGCAGAGGCTGCCGGGCTGAACCGAGCAGTCAGTGCTGACCCGAGGCAGGTCAAGCCCTGTATTAACAGCATTCCCACGCGCCCAAAAGGAGGCTGGAGTCAAGACCCTTCCTCTTGGCTTGCAGTTTGTGGCGAGGTGAAACACAACCTGGGCCAATGCAAAGCGCTTTGATATCTTCTCTCGTTAAAGCATGTCCTGTAGGCTCTGGATTCCAGTCTGAGTTCTCATATTAAACGAATTAAATGACTAGCCTTCGGGTGTAATGCATACATAGGTGACAATACATTAATGACATGCATTAATGGCATACATTAATACACACATAGGTGACAATATTTCACAGTTCCCTGGAACAAACTCTTATTTTGTCTGCTTTCTGTATGCTTTTGTCACTGTCACACGTATTGGTTTTTTTTTTTGGTTTTTTTTTTTTGAATCTGTGTATATGTGTGTGTGCGCGCGCTTGTAAATCACTATTTTAGCAATATATTTTGTTCGGTGGTTAGTTTTTTTGGGGGCAGGAGAAGATAGGAGGGTGTTACTGTTGTTTTACAAGGCTGTGAGAATTCTTCACAATAAGGTACTTTTCTCCTGATAGTTCACTCTCGTGTTGTTTCCAGGCTCTTCTTATGGCTATTTTGGTGTCTCAATGATAAAAGCAATACAAATGAAGTGTAACTCAGATGATAGAATGAAGTCAGAGATTCAGAATGGGGCCACTTTCTTGGCATATAATTCCCCTTTTTTCAGCTTCATTTTCCCACTATAACAACAGAGATGATGACTCTCAGGCCTCTTACCAAAAGTATATCCAGCTCCTGAAGTGTAAAATGCAGAACACATGTTTTTATATGCATATTAGGACTCCTTTTTTATTAGCTGATTTTACTTTTTTATTTTCTTGATAATTGTATATGTACTTAATACATTTTCTTTCCTCAAAGCATTTTGATGGTGGTGTTAGTTTGTTGGTGAACCCTTTTGTGAAATGGATATTCTAAGCATGAACTGAGCTGCTGCAGGACTCATATAGATGGAGAGAGGCTCTCCATAGCCCAGACCACTCATACTCTGAGGTTTGCCCCAACTCCCTCTCTTTTTTTTTTTTTTCAGATAATTCGGTGCTTTTGTAGTATTGACAAACAGGATGACACCCCATTGTGAATTTTCCCTTGAAATATCCCTGAGATCAGAACATGGCTCTAAGGAGAAGAAAAGCAATTTCATTCATTGTCCATCATCCCCACTTATCCACTCTTTACATTAGTGTGGCCATGTTACTTCTATATTAGCACTACTGAAAAAATTGCCAAGACCAGTCAACCCGCCTGTGCACCACTGACCCTTCTCACAGAATCACAGGATGGTTGTGGTTGGAAGGGACCTCTAGAGATCATCTAGTCCAACCCCCCTTCTCCAGTAGGGACACCTAGAGCACGTGGCACAGGGCGGCATCCAGGGGGGGTTGGAAGATCTCCAGAGAAGGAGACTCCACAACCTCTCTGGGCAGCCTGTTCCAGGCCTCTGTCTGCATACGTTAGACAGATGGCATTTTCCTGTAGCTCTGATCAGGCTTATGTTAGCCAGTCAGCAGGACGTTTGGCACCCTGGGAACATGTATCATAGAATCATAGAATGCTCAAGGTTGGAAGGGACCTCTAGGGGTCATCTAGTCCACCCCCCTGCACACGCAGGGTCACCCAGAGCACGTGGCACAGGACTGCATCCAAGCAGGTTTTGAAAATCTACAGAGAAGGAGACTCCACAACCTCTCTGGGCAGCCTGTTCCAGGGCTCTGTCACCATCACTGTTAAGAAATTTTTCCTTAAGTTCCTGTGGAATTTTTGGTACTTCAGTTTGTGGCCATTACCTCTAGTTCTGTCGGTGGCCACCAGTGAAAAGAGGCCAGCACCATCCTCCTCACTGCCTCCCTTGAGGTACTTATAGACACTGATCAGGTCCCCTCTCAGCCTTCTCTTCTCCAGGCTGAACAGGCCCAGCTCCCTCAGCCTCTCCTCATAGGGCAGATGTTCCAGGCCCCTGATCATCCTCGTAGCCCTGCGCTGGACTCTCTCCAGAAGCTCCACATCCCTCTTGTACTGTGGAGCCCAGAACTGGACACAATACTCCAGATGTGGCCTCACCAGGGCTGAGTAGAGGGGCAGGATCACCTCCCTCGACCTGCTGGCGACGCTCTTCTTAATGCAGCCCAGGATCCCATTGGCCTTCTTGGCCACGAGGGCACACTGCTGCCTCATGATCAACTTGTCATCCACCATGACACCCAGGTCCCTCTCTGCAGAGCTGCCCTCTAGAAGGTCGGTCCCCAGCCTGTACTGGTGTCTGGGGTTATTCCTCCCCAGGTGCAGGACCTTGCACTTGGCCTTGTTGAATTTCATGAGGTTTTTCACCGCCCAGTTGTCCAGTCTGTCCAGGTCCCTCTGGATGGCAGTGCAGCCCTCTGTGGTATCAGCTACTCCTCCCAGTTTGGTATCATCAGCAAACTTGCTGAGGGAGCTCTCTGTGCCTTCATCCAGGTCATTGATGAATAAATTGAACAGGACTGGACCGGTAACTGTAACAGGTTGGCAGAAGGGCCTGTGAGACAGTTTGCACCTAGGTCTTTGACTGTCTCTGCTTCTTGGAGACCAGCTCCAATCAGGATGCACCAGGAATAGGTCTAAGTAGCTTTTCCCTAGTTGTATTTAAAGTATCGTGACTTGGAAAGCTGCCATGTTTTTGTTTGTTTGTTTGTTTTTTTGATGAGCTGAAGGAGGGGGTTATGACATGAGGATTTCTTTGCAGAGCTTATTAGTACTGCAGAAAGAAAGCTAGTACACACACAGACAGCTTCTGCATATGAGTAGTATGCTGGTTTGCACTGAAAACTGAAGGCTATTTTTAAAAACAGCTGACACAAGAATATTGTTATTGTAAATCCTACGTGGTCAGGATAACTTCCTCCCTTTTTCTGCTAACTATGCCATTTTTTAAGGCTTGTTTCACTAACCTAAGTTAAGCTACAGAGTTCCGTTTATTTTTCAAGCAAATGTAATTTTGGTAAAGTGCAACACGGGCAGAAGGGTTATATGAAATTGCTGTGTTTTCCCTGTTCTTTTTTTTTTTTTTTAAGAGACTTGTAGACACTTGGAGCCTCTGCTGTTCAAGCACATCTTCTTTCACTCATGGCCCTGTTCTAGCTGAGTCAGGCCAGAAAATCCCTTCTTTTCCTCTCCCAACTGAGCCGAGTCCTCCATCAAGAACCAGATCTTTGTGTTTTTTGTTGTTGTTTTGGGGGGGATTGTTTGTTTTCCTGGGATCAAATGTTTGATCAAATGCTTGATGCTTTTGCATCTCTAAAACCTTTCCTGTTGCCTGGATTATGGCTGTAAACACATACAGCAGTGAGCGAATATCCCCCTCTGCCAGGGTGCAGGCTGAGCACTGAGCTGCTCTGTGTGTTTATTTAAAGAAGCCCTGGGAAACATCAGCTCTCCTTGGAGTACAGTTTCAAGGCCGAGCAAACATTTGGGGCAGGCATATTTATTTTGTCTGCGTCGGCAGCGCAGCGCTCCCGCTTCGCAAGGTCCAAACAGCCCCTCCATATTTGCCACTCTCTCTGGAGCAGAGAGTGCTCCAAGGACAGTGTTTTCGAGGTGCCTAGAGTCCTTTTCTTTTTGTTTTCTTTGTTTTACATTCTTACGATTTTGTTGAAGTTTGCAGCCGTCAATTATGTGCCAGGCTACGGGGATCTGACATGTGAGCAACCTTGAATTTGTTCTATTTTTATAATGACAGGGAAAATTGTTAAAACATGAGGCTCAAAATTCAGGAGGCCGATATCTTAATTCCAGACCTCATACATCCCAATGGCTTCAGCAAGAAGGGGCCTGGATCCAGCATGCACGAGGACCCTCTGCCAGGCACTGCGCTAGGGAGAGGCAGAGGGCAGCAAGGGAGACGCTTATTCAGGAGACTCACAAATCTCACCCATATTTAATTTTGCCTCCTTAATAGTAGGTGCTTGTGTGGGCAGCAGAGGAATCCACTCATTAAATATCTCCTGGAAATCCACTAGCTCAGCCCCAACTGTCAGAGCTAAGCATGCAGAGATTTGGGCAGCAGAAGCCCACAAGCGCCCTGCAGCAAGTGCAACACCCTGGCTAACCAGCAAAACTTCCTTATTGACACCTCTCCATGCTGATGAGGCTGAAAGCAGACCAATTTTGCAGCAGATCACAGCTGCAGAAAGCCTCCTACATAAAGTATTTAATCACAAGTGATACTGATGTGCATCACGACAGCTTCAAGGGAAGCAGGCCACGATACCATCGTCTGCAGACACATGGCCCCAAGAAGGCCAAGGACAGTTAAGTGATCTTGTGTGTCAGCTTCAGTGTAAAAGGACATCTACATCTTAAGCAGGGCACTGCAGTGGTTACTGCAAAGTAACTCAGATAATACCCATAACCTTATTTTGCAGCTTCTTTCCATGAGAGAAGTCCAGCTGAAATCTTCAGGATGTTTGTTTGAGGGTGCGCGGGAAGTTCCAGGTTGTCCTGCAAGCTTGGAGCTGCAAGGCTAGCCGGGAGCTCCCATCCCTGCTGGATACCATCCCATCACACAGCTTGTTTATCCGTCCATCTATCTGTGCATCCCCCACACTCCACCTTGGCATCTGCGTTTTACCCGGTCACGCTGGGAGAACAGTGGAGAGAACAAAACATGACCTTTCTGGGGCGCCCAGGCAGGCAGTGGCAGTGAGCATGAACAGCTGTGGAAAAAGGCGCTTTGCCCTTTGCGTGTCTGTTTGCGAACAAACCTCGTTGCTTCTCAAGGTGGGGGGGCTTGTGGCTCCAGCACCACCCGGGCTTTGTGCCTGTTTCTGAGCTGCTCCCAGAACACGAAGTTCTGGCACTGCTCAGGACTCCCGGGAACAGCTACGGCAGCGCTCGCAAGGAGGAAAATAATGAATTGCAAAACAAATGAATGGAAACACACCTCTGTTGGTTTTTTTTTTTTTTTTTGAGTGAATCCAAAACAGTGATCAGGTGCCTCTGTGGGTGGCAGGCCACGGGAGGACATGCTAAGGGCACCAGCTAAGGCACGCGCCGGGGCAGACGCCGTAAACAGCTCTTGGGTTACCAAGCTGCCTCCTCTTTGCCACAGTTTCCCTAGGACATGGTGGTTTTTTTTCTTTTTAATGGAGGATCGTTTCTGCTCCAAGGATGGATGGGCCATGCCAGGAGGTAGCTCTCTCCACTTGCAATGGGCAGCTTTTATTTATTTTTGGGGTCCATTTTCTTTTCTTTTTTTTTTTTTTGTTATTTGTATTTGGCTAATGGAGGCTGCCAAAGAGCCAGTTGCTTGCAGGAGCACTTTTGCTGGCCGACTAAGCTGGATTTAGCTGATACTCTGAGAGGCCCTGTTCTAATTATGGGAACAGCTGTTTTCAGCATCCTGGAAAAGTGATCCCAGACAGGCACCCAAATACTGGAAACCACCGCTCCGGTGATTCCTCAGCTGAGTGCCTGCCTTGCTTCTTGCTCAAAAATAGGAATAATTTCATTTGAAGCCCATACTGCATGCATTTTGATCTGGAAAAAATGAGATAATGCTGCCTAGGCAAGCACCTCTGATGATAGAAATGGGCTTTAGGGCAAACTAAAAAAGTAAGCATTATGTTAGCAGGATTTTTCAGGTTTCCTACCTTGTCCTGTTATTGCATTGCCTGTAAAACTGGGCCGCTGCAGGACGCAGGCTGCAGGCAGAGGGGAGGACACGGGTGCATGAGAAGCTGAGGGAGGAATGGGCCAGGGTGTCCTAGGAGGCACCATGAGTGGGAGGCGCCTCATGGCCATCCACCATTTTCATCTCTGTCCCTAGGGATGTCCAAGGATTAAAATCCACCACTAATGGGGGATTTTAAATGTTCCTCAAAGCACATTTAAATAAATTCCATTATAATCCACTTTTTCCTTTAGACTTTCTTGCTGGGGGTTAAAAGAGATGCAAACACAGGACTCATTGCTGCAAGGACGTTTTTGCGCAGAGGCTCTGAGATGACCGTGTAGGACGCAGGGGCTGTGGGAAGACCAACTCTGACCCGACACCACCTGACTTTGGCTTTAGTGGTAACTAATGCATAAAGCACTTCAAGGTAAGTTTTATGCCTGGTGATATCTCCTCACTCTTGTATGGAGAAGAGAAAAAAAGTAACTAACTCCAACCTGAATTGGGCTCACTCTTGGTTTCCTCTTCAACATCAGCTGCCTTGTGCCACTGTGATTCCAGCAACGGGCCTCGCTGAGCTCAACAGCCATGACTAAGCAGTCTACTGCAACAAAAATAGTCCACAATTAAAAAAATCCTGAGGCTGTTTTAAAGGTGAACTACACTCGACGAAGAGGGGAGGAGGCAGAAAAGCAGAAATGGGTTTTGCCATCCCTTCTCCCATTCCTTGGGCTCCTCTTTCTTACCCATTTGCTCCTCTTTCCATCAACTTAAAGTCATATCTACTTTCTCCTTGCACAGCAGAATCTCTCTCCACGGGAAATGATCAATATCACCAAACAAGTTCTAAGCTTCTTGAGTTAACTAACTCATGATTTTTTTGAGAAAATGCAAAAAAAAATCGTAGAGAGGGTCAGCACCAAGCACAGACACACATGAGAGCTCTTCTAAGCGCGCTGTGCAGGAGCCCGGCCCCCAGATGTGGCACCAGGACACACATATGAGCAGCACACACGAGGTGTGCACACTCACCAGTCCAGTTAATCTCACCCTGTACCAGCACTACCACCCTGGAGCATTTGCCCTTTGCTCCATAACCACTGTGTAACTCCACACAGGGTCCATGTTGCTTGGGTTTTTTTTTCTTCTTTTTTTCTGTTCTTTTTTTTTCTTATTTTAATATAAATGCAGTTTTCAGTGTCTAAATAAATGTTTTCTTCAAGCAGTTGCAGCATCTTCTACAATGCAGAGCACCATACAAAGACTGGTCAAAGCAGGACTGCAGCTTTTATGCAACACAGTTCCTAAAATCCTTACACTTTACCTACCCTGAATTTGAACTACCACTCCAGCTGTAACTAACATGTAGCTAAGATTTTTAGTATAATGTCTCTGTTTAAAAAAAAAAAAATGGTGGTAAATATGTAGAGCGGTACCTGAGCAAGCTTTGCTTACAAGCATCTTTCTTCTTCTCTCCCTGCCCTTCCCCTTCCTTCCCTTTCCTTCTTTTCTTTTCTTTTCTCTTCCCCTCCCTTCCCTTCCTCCTGCTTCCTTTCTCTTTCTTCCCTTTTCTTCTGGTCTCTCCCACTCACCTTGCCTTTCTCACTGCCTCTCCTCTCCCCTGCCTGCTTGCTCTCCCTCTCCCTTCCCAACCTCCCTCCATGCTCCCCGCAGAAGCAGGCCCAGCCATGTCCCCACAGCGGTACCGACCCGGGGTCATGGCTGGGGGGGACCCATGGTGTTGCTGGCAGAGGGGAGAGTCCCCAGGGCTACTGCTGACTCCAGGCACAGCAAGTACTGCAGCTCACTGCAAATAAAAATAAAGTTAGCTTAAATAAAATAACTATTCCCCAGTTCTGCTTCTGGCTCAAATGGGAAAATACATGCTGTTTGCAAGCTAAAATGTCACCTGAGAGGCATTGGTGTTCATTTTCCCACTGGTGCTCATTTTATGAAATTATTACTTTTATGAAATTATTATTAGGATTGTGATAAATGGAGCTGAGTATATCTGGAGGCCTGTGGCCAGTGGTGTCCTGCAGGGATCAGTACTGGGCCCGGTGCTCTTCATCTTGCTCATCAATGGCTTGCACGAGGGCACAGAGTGCACCCTCAGCAAGTTGGCAGATGACACCAAACTGGGAGGAGTGGCCGACACTCTTGAGGGCTGCGCTGCCATTCAGAGAGACCTGGACAGGATGGAGAGTTGGGCAGACAGGAACCTCATGAGGTTCAACAAGGACAAGTGCAGGGTCCTGCCCCTGTGGAGGAATAATCCCAGGCACCAGGACAGATTAGGGGTTCACCTGCTGTTGGAAAGCAGCTCTGCAGAGATGGGATTTGGGAGTCCTGGTTGACAGCAAGTTGACCATGAGGCAGCAGTGTGCCCTTGTGGCCAAGATGGCCTATGGGATCCTGGCCTGCACCAGGAGGAGCGTTGCCAGCAGGTCGAGGGAGGGGATCCTGCCCCTCTACTCCGCTCTGGTGAGGCCGCTCCTGGAGTATTGGGGGCAGTTCTGGGCTCCACAGGGCAAGTGGGATGTGGAGCTTCTAGAGAGGGTGCAGCCATGAAGGTGATTAAGGAACTGGAGCCTTTGTCGTATCAAGAAAGACTAAAAGAGCTGGGCCTGTTCAGCCTAGAGAAGAGAAAATTGAGAGGGGATCTGATCAACATGCACAAATACCTGAGGTGGGAGAACACAGAGGATGGGGGCCAAACTCTTTTCAGTGGTGGCCAGTGACAGGACAAGGAGTAATGGGTAAGAACTGAAACACAGGAAGTTCCACCTCCATATGAGGAAGAACTTCTTTCCTGTGAGGGTGACAGAGCCCTGGAACAGGCTGCCCAGAGAGGTTGTGGAGTCTCGTTCTCTGGAGATCTTCCAAACCCACCTGGATGCCACCCTGTGCCACGTGCTCTGGGTGTCCCTGCTGGAGCAGGGGGGTTGGACTAGATGATCTCTAGAGGTTCCTTCCATCCTCAACCATTCTGTGGTTCTGTGATTACTACTAGCTGGCCTGTGAGTTAACATGAAAGTTGCTTGTTCACATACCAGGAATTCACAGAGACACATATTGCCCTTCATAGCGTTAACATCCAGCATATGAAAAACACATACACTCTTTGCATGCCTATCTTTACATGCTATGTCCTATAAATTGTGTAGCAGCAATACGAAAGGGAACTTTAAAAAGTGAGAATCATCTAAACCATCTGCTCTGACTTCCTTTCTTAAGTAATACGGAAAATTTCCTGAAAGGAAGCATTTCAGCTTCTCTGCTTGTCGCTTTCCCTTTGTCCTCAGGAGCTGCTACCAGAAGTTGCATGCCAGGGGGAGCGGCAGAAGTGGTATTAATTTGTCCAAACTAAATAGAAGTTAGCTGCTTACTTGTTTCTCACCTTGTTTATTTTTGCAGTTTATTTTTATGGCTCTTCGGCCGTGCCACAGTCACAGCGCGATGGGGTCAGACGGGCAGCTGCCCCATTCATCTGGGCTGGTGCAGACCTGACCCTCCGAGGTCTGTGACTTCTTCATGTAAACTCAAAGGAACCTGTGCGACTCCATGAAATATGAATGCAGCACTTACTGTGCACGTTATTTTTTTTTTTGTATCTGAGGGACAGCCCATTGCTCAAGCCTAGCAGGAGAGAGGAATTTTTGCCTTAATATTGTAGTTCTCAACTGTGCTGGCTAAAAACTAAAAATGCAGATGCTAATGCATTAAACAGAAAACTGAGAAATGAACTCTTTGCACATGTCAGGAATTATTTCTGTCTTTTCATGGAAATCTAGCAACACTTGCCACTCTTTCCCTGACAGCAATAGTTTTTTTTTTTTTTTCCTCCTCAAACATGTAAGAAATGATAAATGCTATCATGTACTGAAAAGAAAGGAAAAATATGTGGCAAAATCTTCAAATTGTTAGAGCTTGTTAGAGCCTTCATTTGCGAAATTAAAGCACACCTTCCTCAGGACAGGACTATTTCTTTAACATGGAGTGGAGTTTTCACAAAGCCTCCATAGAGACCATGGGCTCTGCACTCACAATAAGGAAAAAGGACAAATCTTTTCCTTTTTCCTTTTCCTTATCTCTCCTTACCTTTTCCTTTCCTGATGGGTTCAACCAGAGCAAGAGCAAAGCTTTTCCTGGAGTTACATGCAGAATCACGGCCAAAGGTTGGGCCAGCTTGCAGGACAACATACCAGACCACAGGAGACAGGGCTGGACTTGGTGGGTCCTTTTGAAATCTTAAATCTTGTTTCTATAGCTCCTGAAAATCTGACACGAAGGAGTAAGCTTGGTAGGGGGTGTCCTAGGGTGCTTGTTCCCAGAGTGAATGAGAAGTGATAGGTACCAGGGGTCATCCTGACAGGGTTGGAAATATTCAGGCAGCAGGAGGTTTAGGCTGCCCTCTTGTGCAGAATTAGTGCTAAGAGTGGGGCCTGTAAAACTGTCACTGCACTGCTGGCAGGTGTTTAGCAAGAGTGCCGGAAGGGCAGCGATTTTTTTTTTTTAAGCTATTTGCACTGGATGTTCCTTGTTAACTTTAATAAGTGCGAAGAATCTGACTTCCTTCATACCAAGAAACCAAGAAACATCAAGTGCAGAACAGGTGAACAGGAGCACAAAACGCCTGCTCTGCGAACTACCCCTCAGCTAAGAGCAAGGGACAGCTCTGCCTTTCTAGGGAACTAACTTGCAATTTAAATGTCTCTGGCTGTAGTTACTCCTAGGTTAACTAACTGGGCCATCTAGTGTAATCATTGTGTGAGTTGAAGAGCTAGGGAATCCTGCACCACTCTGCTGCACTAAGGGATCATTATGGACATCTCTTTTTCATGTATAAATGTGAGTAAAAGAGGAGCTAGGAACCTGGACGTGCTCCAGAGCCTGGTATCTATTGTTTAGTCTATGGTGGAGACAGCATACTGTCCTGAGCTTGTCTTGCCTTTAGTTTATGCAATGCTTTATCTCCACTCTCAGGGACAGTCTTTAACCAAATCTTCACAACATTTTGTTTTGCCAATAATGTCTCACTTTTCCAGATAATAAAGAATTTGCTGCTTAGAAGAAGGTCAAGGAAGAACCAGCATGTTTTTTTTTAAAGGACAAGAACATAAACCAAATTGCAATAACAAACTGCTTCAAGGGAATTGATTCAGGGGACAGGCTTTGTAATTCAGCAATTAAAAGCATTTATGCTATATTTGAGCTCTCTAACAAAAGTGCACTTTACAGCACTACATCTCTGAACTGTGTGGATGTACACAGAACATGATGATGTTGAGGACTTGACCTTCACATTAGCCATTTTGAGCATTTTTTATGCACTAGTTCTGGTCCGATCCCAAGGATTAGGTACTTATGGACTAGCTCCACTGCTTGTAGTAGTTGTATACATAAGCACCTATCTTCCTTTTCACTTAGAAGCAGTATAGGTGTGCACTCCAACCTACTCCATGATGCAAAGCAAAACACGGAAAGTGGAGATGACTTGGAGACTCCGACACTTGCTCTCCTCTAAAATGCAAATGTAGGTGCACCCACCGGCTTTAAAAACACAGCATTTATTAAAAGACAACTTTGTATACACACAGGTAGCTCTGTTTGAGGACTCTTTCTGAATTAATCTTTTGAAAGCAATATGAAAAGAAGCCATGAATAATGTCAAAATATTTTCACAAGCTTGCTTATTCAAACACCTATGTATGTATTTTGTATATTTAAATAACCAAATTAACCGGCAGAGCATTCTGGTACCTTTTCTCACACAAAAGCATTTTTTGTAATGCTTTTGTAATGTATACATTTGAAGTATTAATTGTGTAGAACCCAAGACCGATAATCTGAACACACAAAAGGTGATAGTCAAAAACTGAATGCACTGGTATTCACATGTAAGCACGATCCACACATTGATCAGAAGAGTGGTATTACTGAGAGGAATCTTACAGAGGAAGAACAACCTCAGTAAATCTAATGGCAGAACTTTGCAAGGTTCTCTTTTCACAGACGATTGTCTGATCTTTTTTCATTCCTCCTCAAAAAGAAAAACTCAGGGAACAATTTCTCTAGGACTGCAGTGTACTACAAGAGTTATCACTGCCTGCAACTGGCTAAATTTGATATTCCAAGTACCCAATTATTCCTCTGATATGCAAGGATCAGAGGATTTGGGGTACTAACAGTTGTGAATCTTGGCCAGCATGGTGCTAGGTCTTGACTTTTTTCAACTAGAGGTTGAGATCGGATTAGCAACCATTTTAATACTTCCAGGTTCTAGGAACAAAACACCCATTGCATTTTAAAACAGTACTTCTGGGACAAAATATCATAGGAAGAGCTGCCACTGATATTTTCACTTGTATTTTAAGGGATTTCTGCTTAGATCTTTAGGTGATTCTTACAGGACAATTTTCATCAGAATTAAAAGCAAGAATGAAGTCATAAACTCACTCCTTTGGAAGTAAGACATCTAATTACAGAGGAAAAGTGTAGGGCAAGCTTCTTTCTGCATTTTAACTGTGGTCTTTACTCATAAACTATAAACCGATTAAGTAAATTTATAAATAATTCAGTAACTGATCCCAAACCAACAAGAGCCTTTGTACTCTCTAATAGCCATGGGAGGAGACTGATGAAAATTACACTGGTAATGTGCTCATGATTATTCAGCAGGGTTTTTTAAGCTTGCAGATTCTGTGTTGCCTTGTGTACATTGTGCCTGCATCTGCTCATGCAGGGAAACAGCTAATTGTACCTTGAGATTTACTGACAATTACCCAAAGGCTCTCAAATTTTCAGCCTGGTTTACATACCCTTTATAGCCCAACAACTGCGCTCACATCTGGAGCCTGCACTGCTTTAAATGGAGAGGTCTTGGATAAAATTTTAACACAGCATTCTAGCAAAATGTAACAAAGACATTTCTCACTGCTGTTTTCCGAGATAAAATGTTAAGTAGCAGAATTCCTACGCTGAGCAGTTTAAATGTACCCTTCTATTAAGTACAGTAGTTTATAGAGAAGTTTTGTTTCGATTCTGTTTTCTCTTTAGTTTGCATTACTTCTGCTGCTAAGTTCGTTGATGAAAATACAAAACAGCTTTATTTCATGTGCACATAATTTTGCATAATTTGATAACAACTTGCACATAATTCTCAAAACCACAGCGTACAATTCCTCAATGTGTAATTACTGGTTCTCCCGTGGGAGTTTTTGTTTTAAGAAATACACTTCTGGTGTGTTTTAGAGATGCTTAAGCAGGGGACATTTTCATCCTAAGCTTTGAAAAATTAGAAAGTGAAGAAAAACATACTGAAATAGATGCGACTCTATGTACTTCCTGCCAAGCACAAGAAAAAGGCAGTTCAGGATAGTCTACTTAAGCACAAAATAATAAAAACATCACTGAAGCAACTGCTTTGATTTACCAAGCCAGTAAAACTGGCAGCAAAGTTACATGAAACGCTGTAAGAATTTTCAATCTGGAGAGAGATCCCCTAAAATAATGCCGTACATATTAAGCAGTGTTTGAAAAACCTCCAGCATGGCTGCCCCCAAATCCCCGAGGAACAGGAAGTTCTGTGCATGCCTGACACTTTGCTGTGTTCTGTGGTGTTCACTGCACACTGTGGTGTTCATCTTCCTTAGTCAACTTGCCATGTTTTGCCTTCTTCCTCCAAAGTCACACAGAGAAACATATGTGGTTAAATGTAAACACAAGGCCTCTTTATTTTGTTTCAATTGTACAGGAGCTTCCATTTAGCACAATCAAACAGAACAGGGCGAATCACATACACTGTTATTCCCAATATACTGTTGCTGCTTTAAAATATACATGAATGCAACCCGACAGAGGAATTCCAC
The DNA here is from genome assembly GCF_059628265.1 of Tinamus guttatus. NCBI lineage: Eukaryota > Metazoa > Chordata > Aves > Tinamiformes > Tinamidae > Tinamus > Tinamus guttatus. Next base: position 234,695 of record NW_028289316.1, read on the forward strand.
AATTTACTTCCAGTTAGGTATTTTTCACCAAAGAAAGAACCAGAGCCTACATGTAATAGGTGATAAGCAGAGAACCAAGGACCAGCACTGGCAAAGCTCACTCCAGGGAGATGCCCATTAATCCCCTGGGGAAAAAAGGTTGTCTCGAAGCAAGGGTTGACAGAGCTCCTGCCACTACCTCCCTCAACTTGGCTGTATGTGCAAGCACTTTGTAAAAGCTGCATCAGTAAAGGCCCTGAGAGGAAGGTCTAATGCAGCTCAGAGGCAGGAGGCTAGGCAGGACACGGAGGATGAAGCCCTCAGAACTCATCCCTTCGCTGGGGGCTCCTCTCCAGGAGCTTGGGTACCTGACTGCACCTAGGAGCACTTGGCTAAGCAAAGCCTTGGGCGGCTACAGTGCACACCAAGGTAAAACATCCTTGTGTGCGTGCCACCTCCTCACAGCCTACACTCTGGTTCTGCCTGAATTTAACTGCTTCTGCCACGCTCAAGTCACTAAGCCACCATCATGCGTGCAAGAGCTGTGCAAACACAGTGGCGCTTTCTCAATGCAGACAAAACCCTTGTGTTGCAGCATTATGGATATAATGTATGGATATAATATCCTGCTTAAGATTACACGTGAGTATAAGATATATATATATGTATAGGTATAAGATAACTTAGGCTTGTCTTTCTCCCTACAGTACTTATTCAGAATTGTTGTTTTCAAATTAAAATGAGCAACATGAAAAATCAAGAACTAAACACAGAATTAAATTGACACAAGCCTGAATCCTGCTCAAGGAGTCTAGGTATGACTGTTACATTCACTCTTGTACAGGATACTAACGCTGCCAAAGCTGGGGGGGGATCCCACTGGTCAGTGCAGGCTCTGATTCAGTGCATTTTCCAAGAAAAATCTTCCACTGAAATTTCCAGGAAATTGCACGACAAAAAAACTGCTCAGCTTTTTGAGGAAAACTAACTTGTCCTTTAACTTAAAAAAAACAGATGATGGCCCTTTTGTTGCCCAATATTTATTTTTGTGCTATTTAAGTTCCCAGTACCCAGCAGTTCAGAATTAGACATATGTCCATGTAATTTAAAATGTGCTCTGTTCTCTGCAGTGTTCTGAGGTTAGAACGATCTGCTTTTCAAAACAGCTTATCTGCATGACCTCCATCCACACCAGATACTCCTGTGCCAGACTCAGTCATCAACGGACCGCAGGGAAGAGGGCAGGAAAGGATATTACACATACAAACGACTGTTTCCCTTCAGAAATCTGCTTGGATTCTGGACCTCAAAGATTTTGAGTAGAAATGATGTCCCTGACTTAACTGACTGTTCCTTGAAAAAGTATTATTTTTCTTAACATTCTATTACCTAACTAGAATTTCAACTTCTTTTTCATGTGAGCTCCTCTGATCTAGCTTCTATTTTGCATTATTTCATATTCTGCTGCCATCCTTTTCTTGTCTACCTTTTTCTTTTAAACTCTTTTCAGATTAGATTTTTTTCCAGGACCTTCTCGATTCTCAAAATACCTTGACTTTTTTGAAGTGTCTTCTGGTGGTGCACCATCATTTTAGAGATGCACTGGTCACTACTACACACAGGGCTGCACCCTAGAGGCAGATAAGGCACCACCAAGTATTATGTTAAACACCGTTCACCTGGTCATCTGTCATGGATTATTTTTGGAACTGCTCAAAACACCATTTTAAACAGGTTTTATAAGCAGTGTTTTTGATATCTTATTTTGAAAGCTGGGGTACTCTCTGAAAATCTCTTTTTATTTTTCAAAATAGCATGTGTATTCTTGTTAAGTGTTTAAATAAGAGCAGTTACATTCTTGTTTGCTCAGTACGAACAGTAGATGTTTAGCAAGAATGATTTGTTTTTTGTTAATCTTCATTGCATAACCATGATTAAAATAAAAACCTATCTCCCTTTAAGTATTTCTTAATTAAAACATTACTATTCATGTCAGTTTTCATAAAACCCTTATGCTTTTCATCCATGGGTGTATAATCAGGCACAGACTTTTAAAGAGGATCATTTTAACATTTCTTTTTCTGTCAGAAATTCCATTTATAATAATGAGAATGTTCAGTACAGTGAACAAATACACATTTTTCTCTACAAAGCTTTCTGTTTGGAAGAAAAAAATAACCCACAGAATAAATACAAACATTAGGCTAAGGCAACATTTTAAAGTGCAGAACTCCAATTGCCACACATGAATAATTCAAATAACGCTGCATAATGCATAAGCGATACTTAGTAGCATTTCATTAATAATCAAAAACTAAAGTGACACAATGAGAACAACATATAAAAATAATTCAAATAGATTCCATTTATAACAAATAAGTGCCGGTCTGAACACACTGCACATTAAGTATATTGTCCCAACAAGCAAGCTTCTCAAACTATTCTTTTCTTCCTTTTTGTTTGAATGCCGTGCTGACACTGAACACAAAGCACATTAAAAAACAAAGATCCTATCCACAATCTGGCAAGAGAACTAATGGGGAGTGACATCTGGAAACAGTTGGGTGTACATTTTTCCGGAGGTTTTATCTTACACTGGTATTCTGAAGGCCAGATGCTTAGCTAAAGTCAATGGTGCCATGTCGATTTTCACTGACTGAAATCAGCCTTATCTTTTCTTCTGCTTACGCAACTCTCGTTAGTCTTCTGTTGCCTTATTTTCATTTTTTCTTCTTTTTTTTTTTCTTTTATTTTTTTTAAGAGAAAGGAAGAAAAGAGGAGATTGCTTTGTCTTCTGCTAGTCCGTTTTGTGCCAGTGAGGATGGCAGGGAAAGAGTGAAAGGCCTATCCTCCTCCATCGGTTTTCTGTTTCAAAGCAGCAGTGCTGTTTTGAAGTGAATTCCCCAATCATGCTCACTTATTGAACATTGGTTGAGACTGCAGAGTATTTCTGATGCACAAGGAGTTACTTTCATCTGGAGGAAACTATACTGGAGGCTCAGATGCACACTGGCCTATGGAGGCATTAAGAGCCTGCGCCAATTGGTTGGCTTGCTTCAAACCACACATGCAGGGGGAAAATACATCCAGGGAATGGGACTAATGTATTCAGAAGCAGGATACAGGGTAGGCATATGAGTGTCAGCAGCAGCTTCTTTCGCCTACCGATCCACTCCTGCTGCACCAAGTAACTGGACAGTGCCATACAGCCACACGGTGCCAAGGACTTACACTTCCAGGTGGGATCTCCAGTGACTTTCACAATTTTTTTTCTAAGAACTCTGGCTATTATATCCTCTGCATCACAAAGGATCCCTGGGAACCTTAAAATTCTGGGCACAAGCCATCTTCCACCCCCTCAAGTTGCTCCCTCTTGCTTGTGGGAGCACCTTGAGGACTCCCCTTCTGGCATTATACTCTTGGTCCATTCCATTTTATTTAAGATGCAGCTGCTGAAATTAGCTTCTAGTTTGTTTGTTGTATGGCTACACTAATTCCTCCACTGGCCTAGACTAATTTTCCCAATGATCTCAATGTTTAGTGGGATGCTATTCAACTTAGTGCTTGCTCTTCCCTTTCTCTGTAAAGCACACGGTGCTACCTGCAGGCTGAGATTCCAGAAAAGTTGATTTCCCAGCTCTACATCTGGGGAACAACCAGACACTATTGAAGGTAAAATCAAACACCTAAGTTTCTACCTTGTGGCTGAATTTAATGAGAATCAAACTGCTCATTACACAGCCAATACTAAAATACAAAATTCTTTGGCAGCTGTTATCCTAGGGAGTCCCTTTGTATCCCGGCCAGCAGGAGGTAGCATTGAGCTTCATAAAGTCTTTTTTGTATTCACAGTTTGCAAAAACGTAATCCTTCCCTCCCCCCAAATCTTTTACAAAGAGTTACATCCCATTCCTAAGTGAAAAAAAAAAAAAAAAAAAGCAGGGAAGCAATAAAAATCAGGCACAATTTGGACTACCATTAAAATAAAAATTTTGATTCAATTCATAACTCCGGAAACAAAGAAGTGTAGCACAAATACATATAGTGCACACAGCCATGTAATCTTTCTCCATCTCTGAACACATTCCTGCAGGAACGCCAAAGCTGAAAACCACGAAGCTTCCTAAAAATAGTTTCAAACAGTAACCAGGAAGAATAAAACAGGTGTCTAGCAGATCTCTGGTTTTGGAATGCGAAATATCGTCAGTTAAATCCATGTTAAAAATTGTGAGGAAAAATGCCTCTGAATCAGCAACAAAGATAAAAATTTAGGATTGTATTTTCTGATAAATTTTGTTCCTTGGAGGAGATTGGGACAAACGAAATCCAAAAGTGTAAAGAAAAATGTGAAAACCTTAATCCTTCAGCCTTTTCTCCTAAAACATTAAGAGTGATTGATTATAACAGATACAAAGACCATACCTGAGTGCACATGTGCACAGTGCACAGTGCCGTGACGGGGTCAGAAATCCGAGCTGGGTCTGAACGAGCAGGCAGTGCTGATGCACTGGAGCGGTGTCTGCAAGCCAGGAGGGCAACACCATCTTCAGGAGATGATGATGAACACCTCGGCCTAGGCAAGCACTACACAGAAGAGCCTAGCCTGCCTTCCATGCATGAGCCAGTTTGGATTCTTCTACATGGCTCTACACTGTCCCTGTACAGATGTTTTTGAAATAAGATCAAATTTTCAGTTATACTGAGCAAACCATTCTCCAGGAATGGTTTGATGAAGGGCAGCTCTGTGATGCTGTGAATTATCTCCTTTATTTAATCACATGAGGAAGCCCTGCGCCTTCACACCATCAGGCAGAGAGGTGAAAGTACGAAACCCAGCTCAGTGCAAGCAGATTTGAAGCACACCTTAAAATTACATTCACTACATGATTACAGTAACTCTGTGCAACATTGTATCTACTGACACTGACATTCAAGCTTATACCTTTTGTGTTGCAAAACAGCAATAGAGCAACAGGAAGCAGCATCCAACCCGGCTGAGTCTCATAAGAAAAATAGGCAAGTATGCTTTTTTTTAGGAAAGGAAGCCACACAGACTTCCAACATTTTTTTTCCCTAGTCTGGAATTGTACAGGGCTGCAATTATGATTCCTTCAGTGCTGAAAGACACAAAAGGGCACTTCGAAGCTGAGCTGCTGCTTTTTCTAATAAGAAATTCCACCTTAAGTCAAAAGTGGTAACAGCCAGGGATAATCCATTTCTAGTGATTTTTTTTTAACCTACTAATGTCTCTTACAGCAAGCAGAAATGTCATCATGGCCCATAGTCTCAATAGTTAGGAGCAAAAGAACTTGGGAGTTTCGGTAGGAGGTAAACTACACAAAATACTCTCTCTGGCCAAAAAAAAAAAAAAAAAAAAAAAAAACTCCATTTATTTACCACAGAGTAGCCCACACAGATGTGCTAGCTTTTGCTTCTGATTTAACAGTAGTTTCGTTGAGCTGTCACTCTGTTCAGTGGAACACATTCAGTTCAATGGAACAAAAACGGTGCAAGATCAGGTTGACTGCTTCTAGACTCAAGAACAAAACTGAAGAGATAGGTACAGACTTTCAGTGATCAAAAAACTAACACATCTCTCCCAGCTTGAGCCTGTTTGACCAGTCACTGATTTTTTATATGGTTCATCCATCAGTTCTCTACTTACGATAAGTCTTATTTTTTTCAGAATAAGGACTTCTACCTACCTATAAATGCACACTTCTGATTTACTTCTATTAAAAATATAATGCTTTAAATGAAATCACGGTTCTAAAAATTAAGCACTTAAACAAAACCAAAAATTTTTAAATGTCCCCAAATGCCACTGGGTTTTATTATTACAGGATCAGTGATAATACTGAGGAAATTGCACTATTCCATGACATTCAGTGTTTGCAAAATAGATTTACTAGTGGTGGGGAGTTAGGGTTGTTTGGAATGCAAATACTTAAGAGACAAGGAATTTTTCATTGCTCATCTTAATACTTCCTTCACTATTATTAAAAGGAGCAACAGTTGTCCTATTTAAAGAAGATATTTACCATATCTCTTATCATTGCACACAGCCTGTTTTCATAGAGAAGCCTTCTTCCTCTTACAATTGTGACAGTTTTGGTAAAATAATTCTTTAAAGGTTTAGCGAATTTTCTAACATTCACAAGTTTTGAAACATTAAACAGAAAATAAGGTCTCATTCCTGATAATCAGGCACGGTGTTTAACAATTTTTTTCCTAATCAGATGCAGAACAATCAGCAGAATGCTTTGCAGAAGTGAGATGGATTTATACTGAACTTGAAAAAGGAACCACTTGCTTTCCAGACACATATACTTCAGAAATGTTCCGATCATCACCTGAAACAATACAGCCATAAAAAAATTTGCACGTAAGTCTATGCACCAATCTATTTACTGAAACAGATCCAACCCTCAGTTTTTGAATCATTTTCGCTGACTATTTCTACAACTTAGAAACTTCATTTTCATAAGAGGAATAGTCATGACTACTGTAAAGATCAAGAAACATTATAATACCTATACATTTTTATAAAGAAATAAAGGGTCTGCATTCAGCTTTTGCAATAAAGGCATGGAATTTCTATATATTTAGAAGATTCAAAACCTGAATTTATGTCTGTACATAAGATGCACTGCTGCACAGATCTATCTGAACTAACTGAGATACCAGCCCCTAGCAGAGCTGTGTTGGGATATTGCTCTGAGCCTGAGCTAACTTCTCAGAGGACAAAAGCCTGGGAGCCTGAGCAGAGATCCACACGGATGTGGCCAGAGCTGACTCCAAAATCTCTGCCGAGCACCACAATACGCAGCAAAGCTCTTCCTCTAGAGAATGCCGTAAAAAATATCCAATCTCTTAGATTTTTTTTTTTAAGGCTTAGATAACAACTGGTCTGCAGAAGTACTTTGTTCTAAAAATAAATCTGACAGTGCATCTGATAGTGTTAAACGAAATATTTCACTAGGTTCCCCAAAGGACAAAAGTTGCATTGCTCGATACTTACTCAATATTTATAAATAAATGTATCTCCATATCATCTTAGGAGATTTTTAACACAAAAACCAAAAAGCAAATTTCGTGTCAGGCAAGGATGAAAACATACCTAGATACAGGAACTTCTGGAGGGTATCCTGAAAAACAGAAAAACAAATTCAAAAGGCGGTATGTCTTATCTCAAATAAAGTATTATTTGAAGTGTGGAATTGTTCATAAAAATAGTTTTTCTAAAAATAATTAATAACTGTAAAAATCAAAAGTTAATGTGCAGGTTTTCTAATAATTATTCATTTTCTAATAATTATTCAATATTTCATTTCAGGAAGAAAATACTACACATTTGTACAGCTGTTAAACAAACACATGCCTAGAGCACAATACTTCCCCTTTCTCATGTTTAGAGTTCTCAAATTAACTTACTGCTACTGAAAAATGGCACAAAGTTCTTAGGATTTTTATAGTCACAAGAACTTCAAACTTGGCTTACTGTGTTTTGGCTGATACTGTTTTTTTTTTTTTTTTCTCCCAGAACAATTTCATTTAGAAAAATATATTTATAATTCAAAGACTTTAATCTAAATTTAATCTAACACAGATTACTGTGACTGAATGAGGTTAAGGAACAATTACGTGACCAGTTATGCCAGCACTTCTAAGTGAATGATGGCCTTCACAACACAAGCAATAAGCAGCAGCCTGGCTGCATCAGTAAATTCAAATAACTGCCCTTCCTTACTTTTTTTAATCATAGAAAGATTTTGTTTCAGACGGTGTCCCTACAGAATAATACCACTGGTGGTTGGTATCACAAAATTCACAAAAACCTGTGCTTTTAATTCAAATTAGCTATCTTGAGTTTTTTTCTTCCGTTTACAATAGCAGTGAAGTCAAGACAATCTGGAATTTGACTGTATTCAAAATGTTAACTGAAACAAAATTGCTCTTTCCTAGCAGCTATTTGTCATTGTAATTAGCTGACTCCAGTTGCCAACTTTAGCTAGTAAAACATACATTAAAATTTTATATGCCTTTTTATTCACAAGGAAGTAAGACTGTCATTGTGGCTAATTCAGTTCTGAGAATAGTTCTGTATTGCTTGAGCAGCAACACAGACAGGAACAGTGCAATATACCAGATTCCTGTCACTGAGATACAACCAGAATTATTAGAGCCTCATCAGGGTTATCACAGCCCTTTATCACATTATTTTCAACAATTTTTTGGCTCATGAACTCTTTTTTCATTACCTCAAAAGCATCAGAAGAGAACAAGTCAAAAGGACTGTCTGAAGCCTTTGTGTTTACCAGCAGTGCATCGAATTCTTTGCCAACTTCAAAGTTTCCAATCACATTTTCTAGACCTAGAACTGAGAATCAAAGTAAGTTTACAAACAGGTCTTCAGTGAAAGTCTGGCGACTTACTTGAGAAAGTCCTAAGAAGAACAAAAAGAGTTTAGATTGCGACAAGAAAAAGACTGAAAGTAATTATAATAGTCAGCATGCTGACATCTGAGTTCTTCAGCAGTTTTTCAGGAAAAATATATATCTTCAGGTGAAATGATGAAGGGCAGCTTCTATGCGAAAGACAACAACAACAGTTCAAACCCCATTTTTAGTTTTTGTTCTTTGAATGTTCTCCCTTAGTTCTGTAATGTACAGATCTCATGCATAAACTACTATTTTTTGTAGATAGAACAGTAATTCCTCACAAAAATCCTGGAAGTTCCAAAGGGATGAAATAAAGTCAGACCAATAGTAAGGTATGGGTAAGTAATGCTCACCTTGCTAAGGCAGGCTACATTGTTGCTTGCAGGGTAACATATAATAATATAATAAAAATAAGTAAGATATGTTTATTATTAGTTGAGAGTATAATTAAGGCTAATTAGTAGGCAAAAGTCATCTTCAGATCTGAAGCCCCCATGGCCAGTTGTAAGGCTTCTCTTGTGGTAGAAAACTACATTATTTACACCATAAATGAACTGTAATGATGAACTTTATGGTTCATCACGACCTTGGGATCTTAGGTCCACAAACAGCGGAAATTTACAGTTTTATTATGTACAAATGGATCCTTCCAAGAGATTGGAACAGCTAAAGAGATGCCTTTGCATCTCCTTTGAAATAACTTGGGATATTTTTATGTTACAAAGTATCTAAATATGAAATTAAAATCTTCCATTGAATTAAATTACCGAATGAGATAATAACTACATAATTTGTTCACTTGTTTTTAGACTGCATCTATTTGAAAAATGAATTTCTGTCTTTAACAAACTGTGTGAGACAGAAAGTTCATAATACCATACACTTAACACTCCTCAGAATGAGGAAACTCTACCTCTGATTGCTTAGCAGTTCAACTAAAAGGATCTCATGTTCTTTTGGGCTGCGAGCAGAATGCAATTTTTCGATTAAACACAAGAGGGTGACAAATGTTCAGGAGACTCAGCAAAGCAAATTATTCCAACAAAAATGCTGTCACATTTAAATTTCTCAAAACTCTGCTCATCACAGGGTATACCAGTAACTTTAATTTTACACCCTTTTTGAAAGTAATTCGGCAAGCATAAAATAGTTCAAAATAAAACAAATACATGACAGTTCTGTAAACTCCAGAACGCAGATAAACCAGCCACAAGAGCTGTAGAGAGGGGAAGAAGCCACATGTAAGTTTGGAATTTTGAAAAATTTTCCTTTCTGTTTCTGTATCTTACTCTTGCTTTTGATTAGCACCGTATTTATTCTGGGAAATTAATTTCTGCTTTTATGGCCTCTGCTCAGTTTCTTTCTGTCTTCTCTGTTCCCCAATTACACCCTCTAGTTCAGCTGCACACCTGAGAAAAGCTACTTGAGGAAATTTTCATTACAACTTGCAAGGTTTCATTAATGCTTTCAGTTTCAATTACCTGTGTTTTTTGAAATCAACAACAAAAAATGCTCAGAAACAGTAGTGGACATAGCAAACCAAAACAATTAGAAATTTTTAATCATGTGTAAAATTTTACCTCTGTGTAGCCCCTTTTTTCCTATTATTTACTTCAAAATCATACAAAGTCCAATAAAATTTTGCTAATTGTATAAAAATTGAGTATTTGTGAATACTGATTGTATCAGATATGATTAGCATTTTTAAGATGTATATGCTGCTTAAACTTGGCTTTTGTCTGGGGTGATTTGCATCATATTTTGCCCTGCTGGAAAGACAGTAACAAGTCACCTCACCAAGGTCTCAAAAGAAGAAACAAACTAAGAGAGGTGACAAATATGATGCATAATTTTGTAGTAATTGCACAGTTTTTCTTTTACTGGTTGTTGTTGAGAAAACAACAATTTGTGTGACACCACAGTCTCAGGACTTTTTCAAATAGAATGTAATCCTGAATGTAGAATGCAGAATCCTGAATGTAGAATGTAGTCCTGAAAAATCATTAAGATTCTATTATTAAATTGTCACATTGTCAGAGAATGATTTTCAGAAATCAGTTTGCTATTTTTGAAAGACTAAAAAAAAATCTCTATCCACGACATGTATTATTAGTCTTAATTCTAGCATAAGAATATCTGTGAGTTCAGTCACCTTTGAAGAAAAAATAAGAAAGACAAGGACAGGGAACAATATAAAGAAAGAGCTGTAGTTCCCTATGTATATTCTAGAGAAATTTCTTCTTACCTTGACTTCCTCCTAGGGTTGCTAGTCGAAAAGCTTCTTCAAGAGTTAGTCCTCTTTCATTCACTTTATTAAGTAGAAGGGCATTAGATGCCATCATTGTTTTTCTGATCGCATCAAGCATGGAAGCTGAATATCCACCAGCAACATCTAGAAGAGATCAGAATCTTAGAAACAAGTTTTGGGAATAATTCTCTGGATTCAAAAATTACGAGCTTTAGTGAAAGGTTACGAAGGAGTAGATGCAGTAAACATGAAAAGCTTTATTGCTAAACAGTATCTATTGCAAAAAGTAGATCACAGAATCACAGAATGGTTGAGGTTGGAAGGGACCTCTAGAGGTCATCTAGTCCAACCCCCTGCTCAAGCAGGCATAGAGCATGAGGCATAGGGTCGCATGTGCTTCTAGAAAAAAAAATCATGCAAAAAAAAAGGCAACATAGCCTAACAGAAATTTGTGAAAAATTGTAGTTCAGGTTTTGCTTATTTTCATGACAAAAACATTACTTTCTTTATTCACTCTTGTATTTTTTTCAACTTTTTTTTTTTTTTAGTCAGTGCTAGATTTGAAGTAGAAGGAAAAAAAAAAAAAAAAGAAAAACAAAGGAAGACCAAGTCTATTGGCTGGAATCATGCTGAGTTTAAAATACAAACATGTGGTATGTTTTTGTATCTTTGAATTGTTTTCAAAAAATGATTAGTTCCATAGCAAATTACAAACCTGTGCCAAGGCCAAGCTTCACATTATGTTTCAGAACCTTTTGTACATTTAAGATACCACTGCACAACCTGAATTGGAATAAGAAACATATCTTGTATGATACATACAGTGAAAAGTTCATTCCTGAAATTCAGTAACAGTAGAGCTTTAGAGTAGCTCTCAGAACATGTGATACATTAGGCAACAGTGTTTGCGTTCATAAGCCTAAATTCTGTTTCTTAATTACTGAAAATAGAGCAAAAATTCTTAATATAAAAATCCAGCAGGTTTATAGTCATTTGCTGAAAAACAGCGCTTAATATTTTAGGGAAGAAAACTCATGTATAATGTGAAGTATACATACGAGATGGGAGCTCATTTCATGAATCTTTTAAGCTCTGGTATGTCATCACTAACAGATACTGGTTATATTAAAGGCAAAACCACTGCAAACATTTAGCTGGCATCATGTCAGCCTAATAGAATTCTTAAAATGTATCCAGTCATGTCATAAGCATGTCATAAGTCTACAAGAATTCCCCAAACACAAATATACTTTTAGGGGAATGGGAGACATCCAGAATCTGTTGCTGACGGAAGAGTCATAAAATAATGAACCTCAGAGGAAGACATATTCCGATACATAATATGGTACTCAAAGACCTCTAGCCAGTGAAAGCATACCGTGCAGAAGTAGAACATTCATAGTCATCATCCATCCCGTATGAGAGACTGCTTCTAGTGGAAGGACCTGCCCTATATCTAGACCTGTGATTGCAGGCTGGACTGACAGCACTATGTGAAAAACAGCTTTATCTAACAGTATTCTTTTTTCTTTCTTTCTTTTTTTTTTTTTTTTTTAAACTTACGAAGAATTGGAACAGGGACAATGTGAAATTGAAGCTCCACGAAGATTAAAAAGTTTCAGCTCTTCTTCAGAAAGATAGCAGGCATGGGCCATCACTGTCTAAAGAGAAACAGAATCACTGATTTACTCAACACTGGATTTACTTCAATGCTGTGAATTTTTGCTGCATTGCTCTGAATAGCCCAAGGGCACCTGTTACCTTCAAGAGAAATTAATACAATAGCATTTTCTCGGAGTCAGGTCGGAAAAAACTATCATTAGCTTCAGTATGCCTTAAATCAGATCTTAAAAGACTTTAATCATTCCCCTTGCTTCTTCTTTTTTTTTTTTTCATTTTATTATATACGAAGATTCTAAATCTTGGCTTGACTGACTTATAAGAGTTACAAGGAACAACAGCAAGAATGCCCAGGTTACCACTGCACTGGTACTGCATAAGGTTACTACCTTATGATGTGCATTTTATGGCTGCTGTGGAGATTAAGTATTGGGATTAGAAGCAGATCAGGCACCGCAACAGAAGATGCATACACCATTGGCTTGTTTCCCATGGTGTCTCTAAAGTTCTACACGAGGCAGATCTCATCTGGAGCATTATCTGATCAATACAGGTTAACTTGTTATGGAACTCTTCCTTCTTGCTTACTTGGTTGATTTAGAGATAAGTTCACAAGCAGTATCCACAGAGCATAGAAGGATAAGACAGTATCTTTTAATTAGACATAAACTAATTATTTCCAGACAAATCTACTTTGAATTACCTAGCACGACAAATGCCTACTCAGATAAGGATACGACAGGGAAACAGCTCTATTAGGTAACCTGGTGATATAAATCAGAACTGCACAGGGACTGTCCTCACTGAGTATACCTCGATGACACTGTGTCTTTGCCCTCTCTCAAGCTCAAATGCAACTCAAAATTCAGTGACAGCAGTAGTCAATGACATTTTAAGGTAAGCACATGCGTATGTTATCTGCTAAACCAGGTCTCTGTAGTTCTGGGGTTTGTTTTTGTAAGGGAAATATTTCAGCATTAAAATGTATTTTAACATAAAAAAACTTTTATTTTTATGTCTTAGGTTTGGGAAGGGAAGAGTCCTGTTATTTTGCTATGCTTGTCTTTAAAACAATGCTTTCTCAAAGAACAAGTAACCTGGCACCAAAACCCTGATTTTGGTCATAATTGCTACTGATATAAAAGTGATATAAAAATTTTGACAGAATTGGGAACTGTGTTTTAGCAGCACTAGTATTCTCTTTACTGTATCTTTGCAACAACTTAGCATGCACAATACTGTTCAATAAAATAAAAGTTAGTATCATGTACATACTTAAGAAATCTGTATTGACTTCTCAAATAAAAAAGTCCTATAAATATGAAATTTATGGGGGAGGATTTTCAAAGGCAGAAATGGGAGTTCAATATCTAATTCTCATGAAGTTTCTGTGTTTCTGAAAATTCTCTCCAGGAATTTTAAATCAGTTTAAGCAATCTGACTGTATGTAGGTGTTTATAAAGTCTCTCTTCCGTGAGTTTTCTGAAATCTAATACAGTGTGACTTCACACTCCAACTTCTTAGAGTGGGAAAGTATAAGATCTGCCTGCTTTTAGACAACTTAAAACTTAATTTAATTTCAAATTTTCAGGCCACTAGGCCTCTGTCAGTATTTGTCCATTTGAAATTGGATCAGGGAGCATAAAATGCCTTTTTGTCTACTTTTTACTAAAATGCTTGGGGAAAGCATGGGCTTGTCTAAAGTTGCAATACCTTTCCAGTACCATGACTAACACCTATGTAATGGAAAACATAAGCCATGTTTCTTTCCCTTAGATGTCTCTATGCGTCCTGAACTAGACAAAAGAACACACTTCTCTGGCAACTACAATTCATCAGCATATTCTCTACATGGATAAATCTGTTGAAGGTTCTATGAAATTACCTTACTGGTAAGCAGTTTGTTTCTATCATACACGTCAGTGTAATTCTGATAGGCAGGAAACAGGTTCTTCACAATTTTTAGTTCTTCTTCATTCTCACTTATGTGACTCTGTGATAGGAAAACACAAGGTGATAAGTATCATTATATTCAGGTTGTGTTCAGCTATGGCTAGACTATTATTAGTCTTTACTAAGTCTGTATTGAGATCCAGTCCTTGAATGTTTCTAATCCCACCAGAGGATCCAAAAGACTAGATGTTTTATTCCTTTAAAACCGATATGGAAAGGAATGTTTGCACAGTAAATCCCAGCATTACGGTGACATACAGACTCACTTGTTATTTGGCAAATGTTAAAATAATAATTTTTTTAAAAAAATATGTACAACTGCAAGATAAAAGATATCAGTCTACCAAATATGCAACCTTGGAACAGGGCAACATAAATGGTAACTGTTCCACATCTCTTCACATAGGCTGAGTAATTCTTGGTCTCAACTAAAAATCTGGCTCATCCTGAACTGTCATTGGAGCACGTACTTCCTATATTTTGAGAATATAGGAAGTAATGATACTGCCTTGAGGAAGTAATGAACTGCCTTGTTATGATAAATGATCTTAACATAGAGCAGGTTAAGTATAGTATACACTTAGAACGGCTTAATTTAAAAAAAAAAATCTCAAAAATTTAAAAGCATTTTAATTAGCATTTTGTTAACCAGAGAAACTTTATCATACAGTAAACTCTGCATCTATGATAATGATGTTACATATGATAGAAAGGTACCTAATTGTTTTATCTACTGAAACCTGCATTATGTAGAAACAGTAAGAGGCAGCAAGACAGAGGTGAGCAAGCTTGGAGTAAGATAGAGAAACCTTAGCAAACTAAAGGTTGCTTTAACTTCCAGTCCTTGCTGTTGGTCTGCTAATAAGCACATGCTGGAGGCTGCTGAAATTCCAGCTGCAAGCTGTCTCATTCGCTGTGCAGGTCACAGTGATCTGGTAGAGGACCACCAAAATTTCAGAGGAATTTAAAAGACAGAAATTTAGAAGTGAATAATGTAGTCTAAGTGGTTTGCGGAAGTTAGGAACAATTCTCTGGTCTGTATGCACAACACTGCAATTATACATAGCACTTTCAGAATTTACCTGTACATGGAGATCATGAGTCTCTGCTAAATTGCCAAGTG
Source organism: Tinamus guttatus (assembly GCF_059628265.1). Taxonomy (NCBI): domain Eukaryota; kingdom Metazoa; phylum Chordata; class Aves; order Tinamiformes; family Tinamidae; genus Tinamus; species Tinamus guttatus. The sequence goes on from NW_028289316.1 coordinate 250,059, forward strand.
CCTGAAGCAAATCTTCTGTGCAGGAAGGGGCAAAGCGAGGAGTTACTATGGGCTGTACCCTTGGATACTGCAAATATCAAAAAGACATGCTTGAGATTGATGCTTGATACATATCAGCAACCACAACAAAGAGCAGAATGAATAACAAGCATTTACACAACAACTTGATTTTGTCTGTACGGCTTAACCCTTGCAGCATCCTTGGCTGATATGAACAAACAATCCACACAGTCATTTTCTGACTTTTGTTAGAAATGTTGTCATAGAAAGAGAATCAAAACATTTTAGTAAAATCATTAGAACAGTTTCCAGAAAACAAGCTTTTTTATTCAAACTTCCTTCTTCATTCACTGAGATTTTATCAGATCTCAGAAGAAGCATTGAATGCTCTCTCAATTTGCTGCGGAAGTAAGTAGGCATTGAGCGAGATGAGTCATTAGTGAACACTTTTTCATCCATGCCTCAGGAGGCTCACTTTTGCCTCCATGAGCCTCAAAGCAAGTCTACAAGGGCAAGAAATGATGCAAAACTGCATATTCTGTAAAAACAAGTCTCTTCCTTTCTTGATCTTATTCACTGATAACAAGCATCCTTCCTGTCACTCCAAGGACATAGAAATGCTATGCAACTAGAAGACCATGAAAAAGATGTCTAGACTACAGCTGCAGTTAAACAACTTTAAACTTTTCATTTCTAGATTAAAGTTTTCATTAAAAAATAGACAATTGAATTATTTGTCCTCATACAGGTAATACTTTTTGGCATTGTGCACTTGGCACTACTAAAAGAAAATACATGATAACTTGGTTTGCAGTTTCTTATCCCAATTCTCAGATACGGGATTTGGGGAAATTACTTCATTTACTGTTGCAATTTATGCACTAGACTCTAGGCATCTATTCTTAAAAACCTTGAGATACAACTGCTAACGAATTAAGCTACAGAAAACAGAAAGCTAATGAGAAAAGAATCCCTGTATATAAAGTAAGAGTGTCATACTATATCTGCAGAATTTCTTCAAAAACACACTGAATGCAAGTGCTGATCCAATAGTAATTTGGTAATGAATTAGTAATTAAATCATAAAGACATCTGTTTTTTTGGTGAGTGCTTTTATTAGAGCACTTAAATACACCACAGAGCGATCTTCCACCTTTCTTTAACAGAAATCTGCCCCTTGAAGGAAGCCATGATTTTTAAAGGGAATAAAAAATATTCACAGAACATTATTCTGCTGTGGTCTGACTACATAAAACTGACTTTATATGGCTACAAAACCATTCCTCAAAAACCTGGCTAGCGGAAAAGTACATGCAGATTGAGAACTGATTGGCTTATTTTTATTCATTTGTCATTAGGACAAAGTTTGTCAGTGGGATTGGTGACTCCATATCTCCATACAGTATTTTCTGAACATATAAATGAATACAAGGGTGAAATCTACTTACTTTCTTTCCTAGTAGTTCTTTAACAAACCTGAAAAAAAGGATAGAAAAGTTTAAGTTTTCACATTTTGTATAAATTAAGAAAAACATAGAAAATATTTACTTAGGCATTTTATTAAGCAGTTCAGACAATTATATGCAGAAAGTTAGCCAGATTCTCAGATGAAATACAAAGTTGAAACAAACTAAATATGCCAGTTGTGAATTTGACCCTAAATAAGCAGATTTCTTTTTTCATTTTTAATAATTAACACTAGACACGTGGTAATTACTCTGAGTTCTCAGTGAAAACCAAACACACGTTATACTAGATTTGCTGAAAACAAAATTGTATGCTACAGCAGCAACATTAGAGAAAAATGCTTTTATTTGTCTATTCTTTAAATCACATCAATAAATGTATTCTGTCATTTCAAGTCCTATTTTCAAAAAATGCTGCAATTATTTCTTATCTCTTTTAGAGTAGTTGCATATGTTGAGATTTAAACTTATGGATCTCTCTTCCTCCGTTGCTGAAAGGATCCCTGATTTTCTAGAAGTGCTTATATTATATTTAGTGCATAAACTATCTACTTCATGGAAAGCACAGTGTAGTTTCACAGACTTTGTCAAACACAAGGACCTACTGCAGAGACTCTCTATAAAAACTCTAAAACAGTCTATATGGGCAGTACATATGAATGCACAAAACTTTCTCTGACTTTGAAGAGAAGGAATGCCCTGCAAACTTGCACATGCTACGTATACAAAGAACTCTCAAAAGCTATTATGAAAAGGACTGTGGACAGGGTCTCTGTGAATTTTATGTCACAGTTTATTTTAGAAATTTTTTATTATTTTTATTTAATGACAAACACTGGATCAAATGTGGCTCTTTTTGTTAAATAATGTAGAAAGAAATTCATCCAGATTCACGGTATTGCACCCAGTACCAGGTGACCTGCTGAAAATTACACGCCTATTTCTGCCTATGATCAATGGAATTTGACCCACCACTGCCAAGCCAAATAGCAATGCGAATTATGTTCCTGTTCATCTGTCTCTGTTTTAATGATTCACTTGATACAATAATTAATTCTGTTCAGTGAAACAGAACATAGAAAGTAAGCATTGCTCTCCCAGATAACTTCAAGGTGGTTATTTTCATTCAATATTTTTTCATTAAAAGTATCAGCATTGCTTTGATAGTAAAATACCCCCACACATACACACTGTATACACATATATATATGTATGTGTATATATATATTCACACATACACACATATATATATTCACACACATGCACATATTTATATACCTACACACACACAAGGTGTATACTCTACCCCTTGTTGGTTCATACACAGAAAGAAGGATGCTTAGGTTCAAAACATTGCTATCTGTAGGGGAAGAATAGATTTGAACACGGGTTCATGGCTTCCTCTTTTTAGATGACTGCTCTTGTAAGATGAATATTAAATAATATATCCATATACATAACATAAAATATAAGCTTCAGTTATCTAATTTTGTATTGATCCTCCTCTCAGGAGATGGGTAGATTCACATTCTTAATCTGAATTTAGACTAAATATAAAAATTAGTTGAAATTGTGTACTAACTCCATACATAAGATAAAAATATTTCTATCAATTGACTGTGAAGTACTGAAATCAATTTTATGACACTGTGTTAGATCACATCCCTTAGGTTATTGAAAAAAAAAGAAAGAAATGGCTTTTTATGGAAAAGGAAGAGCTTTTTCACCCTTCTGTAATATATTAGTAAGGTTCAGACATGCTGGAAATGAATTTTCCTGTTTAATGCACAACTCTCCACTGTAAGACAGCCACAGAGCACCTGTAGCACACTCTCTTCCAAAGATGTGAAACACTTGCTATGCACATAATTACAGGAGAATGGAGCAGGGACACAGACAGGTATTTAAAGGAAAACTATTTAAGTCATTCTCAAGCTTTTTTTTTTAAATAAAAATAAAAAGATTGGATGTAGAAGTTCTGATGCTTTCAGGACTATTCAGCAGAACTGACTGTACTAAAAGAATAGCTTTAGGTAAGGAAAAACAAAAGTTGGCACAATATAAACAATTTTAAATGTTTTAAAATAGGCGTAAAAATAAACACCATTAATCCATGACACTTTGCAACTTCAAATGTGTTTTAGTGCCATTCTTCTAACATTACTTGGAAAAATAATGTCACAATTTCACATAGGCAATGGTAATATAAATATTTCGTGGCATGTAGTTACTTTGTGAGCTTTATAGCTGAAACACTTAAAAAAGTATATAAGCATATTTGCTAAGCATATTTGTATGTTGGCCTAAGCATTTTCCAAGCACAGACAAGAAAGCTGAAGCTTAAGACAGCAGGTTTCTATACCCAAACCATGGTTTCCCCTCTAGCCTACCAGAAATCCACAGGGTATAGTGTTTCAGTTTGTTTGTTTTTTTTTTCATTCACTTAGTTGCATGTTGCATAAATTTCACCGATGCTATGCTAGAAGACATAAGAACTGGAGCATGTTTAAAATGGGGTATATGAGGGTTGACTCCTACAACTTCAATAAAGCCTAAATGGGGAAAGGAACAAGCTCGATGATTAACGGGGGCAAAGGAGCTGCTTCCGCCCATATCAAGTCACATAACCTCTACAAACAGAGTTGGGAGGGAGAAGATGAGGATACAACGCATACATATTCCTTCTGATTTCTTGAACTGAAGTTTCCTTAATCCTTAAGAAGAGCTAAAGAGAAACTGCATGTGCTGTGCAGCAGCTGCATATGAATTGCTAGCACCACAGAAAACAACACCATGGGAAGAAAAAAGGAAAGTTCTCAATAAATTCCTTGGCTTTCAAATTCTGAAGGCAGCTCTATCAATTTAATCATCTTACCTTTCTGTCTCTTGGATGGAATCAGCAGTAGTCTCCTTGTATTGTGGAACACTGTCATTCAGATCCATACAGACTTTGCCAACAAAAGCTCTTTGACCAAATTTATCTGTGGAGATGCATAAGAAAAGAGAATTTATTCACTCAGTCATTCTCAAAAACTCCTGACAAAGCTGGTGTTGAAATCAAAATAGCAAATTCTATCCCGGGTAGTGCCATTTAGAAATTAACAGAATTTACTCTCTTTTCTTCAAGTTGGTACCATCCATGAGACTTACAGAGCCAAAAGGGGGAAAAAATATCAACAAAAACTTTTAAATATGAACTCTCCTCGTCCACATTAGCACCCAGCTTTATAAGCGTTATAATTGAGAACTGGATTACTGTTACTTAACTGCAACCAGAATTGATAATGATGGTATCTGAAGGAAACCACTGAGAAGCAGAAGATGAGAAATGTCTCATGGCATAGAAAAGTACAGGCACCAAAGTACAACAAGTTTAGCAGGTGAGCACCCTGCGCTGAGAAAAGACATGAAGATATCTGGAAAGCCCTTCTCCTTAAGCTATAATTAGGAGGATTGTAACATGACTTTGACCGGAGGAAATAATCAGAGCTACTTCTAACCCATTTCTTCAAATCTTTCAAAATTCATACACAAAATTTAAAAGGAAGACAGGTAATATTAATTGTTATACATTTAAACATGTTTCTACATTAGATCTCTTTTAATGTCCAAGATGTTGAATATATTACAAAAGCAGACAAGCTAGAAAATTATTGATGGAAACTGAGATTCCCCTTAATTTGCCCTCCTTCAGGAGCAAATATCTCTCTGCAAACACTAGCAAAAAAAAAAAAAAAGAAAAAGAAAAAAAAGAAAAAATGAAAAGAAACACCAGGCATTTTTAACAATGGAAAAGAGGAAGAAATAAGATTTGATGCAACTCCCACTGTTCTGATTTTGAAGGGTGTGCAGAGTTTTTTGATGATGATTCTCAACTGAAACCTGAGAGGTGCAGGAAATTAAGGCATTGACTGTGCCTCTTATCATTTAGCCCTTTACACCTCAAACTGCAAAAGGGTGGAAGAAGAGAACTGCAGCTGAAGAGCAACTCCTTTAGACCTAATTTGAGTTCAGCCTGCAGCTGATTGTGAACAAAGAATAGCAGAGACAGAAAGAGTTAACAACAGAAGGATAAATAAATGAATGGGGATAACTGGACTGGATTTGGCGGACAAAGAGTGAAAGAGAAAATGAATAAAAAGAATGAATAGAGGAAAAAATTCACAGTTAATCTAAAATGCCTAAGCTCCGTTAGCTTCAAGTAACATAGTCTACACAACATCTTTCAAAACTCATTCTTGCAGTCTTACCTATAATTTCAGCTAGGAGAAGAGAAGTATCTGTATGAATTGTTGCAAAGTAGCAAGCTGTAGTCGTGCCATTCTTCAGAGTTCGTCTCTATAAAAAGAAACCAATTTCAACTGTCTGGGAAAAAAGAAAAAAAAAGTAGCCAAGCTGCCAAAATGCAGAACAGGCTGTCAGTGACTTCAAACTGCAAGAACATTTAGTTATTCAACAGAATTTGCAGTGGAGTGGAAAAGTAAAATATAGCCTTTTAATTTTATAGTAGCTTTTTAAAATGTGAATATTAATAAATAGAAAAAAATCCTCTTCCAAACCTGAACAGGTTTATAGTAGTAGTTAGACCCATAGAAACACATCTTTAACTCCCTCAGTCAAACTGGTAGCAAATTCTGACTTATGTCTAACTCAAATTAAATTTAGAAATACAAATAACTAGTTATCTAGGTAACTCCTTATTTTAAAAAGACTGTCTGATTTTCACAGTGGAAGTACTATTTATCTAACTTTAGCAAATCAAAGCTTCTGGGAAAAAGTAATTACTTTGATTTGCCCACCTGAACAACTGGGTGTTCTCAACAGGATATACTGGCTTCCACATAGACAAACCCTTCCTCACTTCTGAATGCAATTTAACAAGATTCAAGGTACAAGCAAGTAGAGAACAATTGTTTAGAACTTAATCTAACTATTTATTTAATTATACAATTTGAAAGGAGAAGATGAGTAGTATTTGTTCATTCTACTTTTGGAAGACAGAACAGTAAACACTCATAAAACATAATATAACTATAAATGAGTCTTTAAGAATTATAGTTTCATTTTATCTTGGGACCAGTGTACACTTCATTGATTACTTATTCACCATAAAGATTTAAATTATTTCTTTGTATGCTGGTTACACTGTCAATTGAATTTTGTGGGGTTTTTTTAATTTGGCAGCAGAAGACCATTGCCAAATCAGATGCAGCTTTTGAGAAAGGCTAGCTAATTGCTTCATAAATATGAAACCAAGCTCTGTCTTTTCCCTACGATGTTCAAATCAAGGCCATTAATCAAAAACATATCTTCAAGTGTGCCTAAAATGATTTTCAATATAATGATTTATCTGGTGAGACAAACTATTTTTGTCATTTTTAACTTTTAAAAGCTAGAATTCTCTTCTTCTGTATTTTTAACTTTGTTATCTAATAAAAACTAAAAACATTTTACTCCATTTATGTTTGGATAGAACACTGTCTTTTCTAAAACTTGAGAGACCACAGGGGATCTCAGCTAAAATTCTGCCAAGTTTCAACTGATTCTTCACTCTTAGTAGGCACAGAAAGTTAATTGGAAATACAGTAACAATTTGAAAACATCGCTGTTTTATTTCCAGTATGAGGATATTTTTCACACTAATGCAGTTCTTTAACTCTTACTCAATTTTGGCCTCAACTTGTGAAAACAAGATCCACAGTTCTATTCCAAAGTATGTAACGATTACTTCTACTTACCCTATTTTAAATTTACTATGCACCTCCTTGTCCCTCTATCACAAGCTAGATGGTACAACTTTTAGCCTACGTCACCCAGACGAGTTGTTTTATATACTTGTATCTTATTCTTCATTTGTCACCATCTGCTAAACACACCAGCGCTTACCAGCCTCTCTTCCTACACTTTTTCTACCTTTAATCTTGATCCTTTTCCATCACCAGTCCTTTCTGAGATCCCCCTGACTTTTTGAGATCTGCAGGAGATGTTCAGTGCAAGACTTTGGCACTTTTTGATTTATAAAAATCCTTTATACTTTCAAAGTCTTCTTTCATGGACCATGATTGCACAGCTTTATGGCAATTAAGTCTAAGTCACATCTAAAGTCATTCAGTCTTCTGACTTGATTAAGACTGAAGAAACATGTAACAAGGTAGCTTTCTGAATATTTTTCACCAATGAGTTGGGCTGAAAATACTAGCTATCCAGCTATTTAGACAGTTCCGATACACTTGGCCATGAGACCTATTAATAATCTGCAGTAACACTTTCCTGTGAAGACACTTTCCTGACATTGTGCTATTTGATACACACAGGAAAGAAGCTAACCATTGTGTTCAAGTTCTTCCAATTAATTTCCATTTTTCACTCATTCTTTTCTTGGGGATACTATTAAATATATGTCACAGTGAGCATGGACCACCTGATTTAATCCTGTCTGAACTGATGGAAACAGTAACAGGATGCTGAAGTATATTGTGGAAGGAGGGATAATCCCTATGTTTTACATCACTCAAGTCTTACATGTTGGGTTACTAAACTCACAACCCAGCTGTTCTTACTGTATCAAACTGCAGAAGGACATTTTTTTTAAGTCTATGTGGCAAGGAGATTATAACCAGTTATTTGAGACCCAGAATGTTGTGACTTTGACAACACATACAGTCACAGTATTAGAAAAATGACATAAAGCTTATGCTGGCCATGTCAATCAATCTGGTAGAGGTGTATCAGTCCACTTATTATAGGATATATTTCAGGGAACAGGACAGAATCAGTACTCAGCAACCTGACCTAGTTGTTTTTTGCTCTTCAAGAGGAATTTGACCTTCAAGTCTTTATACTGCTCACATAGTTCAAAACAGTCGTTCTCTACTTAACACCACAAATATCATCCAAAGACTTCAGCTAAAGGCGCTGTGGTGAAATGAATTCCTGCTACAGTTCCCTCAGCTGTAGAAGCTGCTTCCTCAACCTGTCCGGAACATCCCAAATCTGTTAAATGGAAGAAGCCTCTTCTCATGTCCCTATAGTCTTTTCCAAAGATGTGTTCACATTACAGGTCTTTGGTGTATTAAAGAAATTATTTCTCTCAATTATTTCTAAATTGAGTTTATCAGCACCAGCCAGCATTAGTAGCTCTGACAACAATCCTAAATATTTGTCAATATACCTAATACCAGAAAAAGAAAAGATAAACAAGGTAGTTGTTAGTAATGTGTCTAAATAAATTGTCCCATCAGCAATCAAGGAACAAGATGGCAACTAGTAAAGGAGAGACAATTAGAACAGTGCTATATGGCACATGCTCTCCTTCTCCTATTTCTCCCAAACTTCTGAAAATGTATATAAATATGAATGCAATCAAATAAATAAATGACATTTGCAATACTTACAACAACTCTGGTGTACACTTCTTCTGCAAAATCATTATCTTTGAATTTGGCTTCTGTTGGGAATGTGTAGGTAGTTAACCACTGCAAAAGAGGTAGATCTACTCTTGTACCAGCAAATGAATACTGAGGTGCATGAATGTGTGTATCAACCAATCCTGGCATGAAGAATTCACTAGGCAAAGAAAAACAAAAAACAAAAACAAATCAAAGATTTTTTCTAAGGTAAAAATATTGCTTTTAACAGCATTCATGATTGAGAATCACCAGAGAAATAGCCAGGACTGAGAAATCTCATTCTTTCACCATTAGTGTGTCAATCCCAGCTGACCCCTAGACTTCAGCTGCATGAAGCAGTTGACTGATAACTTTATATAGACTTGTATGTAGGTAACTGAGAGGAAAACAACAGGGGACTAGAAGTTAATTCAGGAGCACGATGAATTCAATTAACTGCAGCATTTACCAAGGGTAAATACGAATAAGCCAGGCTCGGCTGACTCCACAATAATTAAAATTACTCCACAATAGAATATACCTGAACAAGAGAAGAATTGGCCCACTCTTGCTTTCTAGTATACATCTGGATACATTTAGTTGACAGATAAGTATATTTACAATACTGTGACTTTCTACATCTCATTTTTTCTATACATTATATATGTGTCTACGCATGTAAACAATCAGTGAAATACAAAGTTTAATGGAAGAAGAGTTACTGTGTCTACAAATGCAGATGAAGATGCTGACAAAATAATCTATTCAGTCCTTTGATAGCAAAGATATAGTTACTGTGAAAACGTAATATAGCTCACTGTATGCACTACACATGTAATAACAGAGGTGAGAATAACATTATTGGGAAATCACTATAACTGTTTAGTTGTGTGCTGGAATTTCATATATATTAAATTTCTCTCACTTATCCTGCCTTCTCCCTGACTACAGGGATAACATTGATTTCTTCTTTTTATAAATCCCCCTCTTCCTATATGCTAAAACACTGAAAGACCCTTCCCAGTCAGATACGCATTCCCATTGCCTTCCATTTTCCCCAAGATATTTCCAATGCAAAAGAAAACATCTCAAGATTCATATATTCTGTATGATTAGTGTTCCAAGAAATCCTACAGACTTTAACTAATGAGCATTCAAACAATGTTGCGTCTCTAGACTTTAAGCCACTAGCAGCTTACAGTTGTGCTACGGAATTTAAGGCACAATAGGTACAGTCCAAAAACATTTAATTTCACCTAAAGAGTGGCGATTTTGTTGGCTGAAGGAAAAAAGAAACATGCTTGCTGCAGTACAAGTTGAAATGCAAGGTTCTATGTTTATAGGATTTAAACCCTCTTTTTTTAAACTAGTTTTAATTACTTTTTGTTAGAGAGGTTATCAAGGCCCAAACTATTCAGTCCTGTATCTGCAACACTTATGCTGCCCACATTTGTTAAATGTAGAGTTACCAGCTCTCACCTGTTGTCACAGCCCACTGCTAACAGTACAGACATACAACATAAACTAAAGAATGTCATTTACTTTTGCATGAAGAGAAAAGGTCATATATGAAAACTAAATATAGCACTTTGCTCTGTGCAGTATGAATCAGCCGGCACAACTGACTCATGGCTGTGGTCCCGTACCAAAGAATGCCAAAAGCATGTATACCGTTCACACTCCACACCTAATCCAAAACGCTTGCATCTCGGATTAAGAGTTCTCATGGAACTGAAAGGGAGTTTTGCCCGTAAGATTGGACTTATAGCTTGCTCTATGACTAAATTTGTTCACATAGACTCCTGTTACTCCACTCAGGGAACAAATTGCATTTGCTGAAATTAATCTAAACCAAACACATACTGATTACTCAGTTCTCTTATGTCAGATGCTTTGAATCCCCACTCCTTAGCCAGCTTCTCTTGCTGATCATTGTGCTCCAAAAACACAATCTAAAAGAAAGAAAGAAAAGCAGTTACAGACTTTGAGTAGGTATCTCATGTTATTTTTACATGAAAGCATATAGCAGTCATTATCTTACAGCAGATTTTATACACTTCCTACAAAAGAATTAGGTTTGCATTGAAATAGTTGTTCCACCTGATACACACACACACATATATATATGTATATAAAAGAATTAACTCACTCTAAACAGATATATTGGCAGACCTGCATAGGGAAAATTCAGCATTCACTGCCACTTCTGTGAAGGGCCATGATGCTAGCAATAAGGGAGTTCTTGATGTAAGTATATGACAGCCTTAATGGAATGTAATTATACCATTTAAAAACATAAGGGTCAGATTAATTGCTTTGCCTATGACTGCCTGGTACTGAGCTAAGTATTTTCTAATTTTCCATTCATGTCATTAACATAGCTTTCTATTTTTTAACTGCCTAGGAGGATGAAATACATTGAGTGAGAAAATGCAAATAATCTTTTAACTTTGCCAAATGCAGTAGAAGCATGCATTTCTGTTTATTTCAGATTTCTGTTTATTTCAGAAACCTTCAATACCAAAGCCTAATTTGCCCCCATGTGACTTCTAGAGAACATAAATTCTATGGCTGTTAAACTCCTTTGTCAGCTCACAATTTTAGCATATTTGCTCCTTTGTAAACTTCATGATGTTTTTGTCTGCATCGTGACTCTCGGCAGATAAATTCTATTTCTTTTTATTTTCTCTCATACATGGCAACACTAGCATGGCAATTCTCTGAGAAACAAAGAGTGGTGAGTTTAAAAATGCAAGAATAATGATTAGAAACCATGAAAACAATCAAACAATTTTTATTCATTTGTACTAGAATGCTTCCCAGAGACTGTCAGGACCAGATTTTCATTACATTTCTTATAGTAGAGGAAGACTCGCTGACCGAAGATTTAATATCCCAGGCTTTAGAGACATAAAGTTCTTGCCAAACCACAATTTTTGCCTGAAACCATCTTAGGGCCTTCTAACTCCTTTGGTATGGTCATCTTGTTTCCACCTTGTTCTTCTGTTTCCAGATATTTGTCATCACCTTCACAACTGCAGCTTTTAAAACAGCAATTAAAAAAAAAAAGACAAAAAAATACCCCAAGCACCAAAACATGTAAAGGCAAGATGAACCACTTATAAAAAAGCAACAACAACAAAAAAGCACTGTCTATCATATTTAGCAACTAATTACACTGCTGTTTTTTTATATGTGTATTATACTAGCTTTTCTACTTTCCACATTTTTAGATAAGAGAACATAAATAAAGGTTAATTACTAAACTGCAGACAATAAAAAAGATGTGGTTGCCTACTTTTTTAAGCTAGGTATGAGTTTTTTGATTGTAAAACATTAACAGTAGATGTTACAAAAATTTTAGTCAGAAAAAGATGTCTATTAAAACCATAACATGCAAGTGAATACTTAGTAGAAATAATTGAAAAAATAGCCTATTAATGTTTCACATAAAGCAGCACACCTGTTCTTTTAAAGAGAAATCCTTAGACTCTTCAGCCAGTTTAATTAGTTATATACCTGCAAAAAGACTAGAATACAGACCTGATGAAATTTCTGATGAGCAATAAAGAAAATGTCACTCAGATACTGAAGTCAAAATGGATGCAGAATGACTAATGTTAGAGCTGCTGAGCAAAAAAAAAAAAAAGAAAAAAAATAGAGAAAGAAAGAGAGAGGGAAATATATGAAATACCAGATGGCAAAAGCTGAAAACAGACGTTGCCATGGAAAAGAACTGGATATGATATACCCTTAGGGCTCAAATAAATGAAACATTTAAATCATAGAGGAATTAGGAAAATATGTTTCAAGGGAGCTGAACACATGAAACAAATCATACACCTGACGCCTATTCCATTTTTCTTAAATGCAGCTGTGGGCAAATTAGGAAGACGTCTGCACTCTTTTCAAACATAACAAGCTTTGTTTTGTTTATTCTTAACCACTTCCCAAGAGAACTGCTTGATCACCCAAAACATAATCCCGATTGCTCTGGGAGGCCTTAGTCCCGGTCACTTTCTAAATCTTGAGGGAAACTATCACTTGGGGTTAGGCACATCACAAAGGGCAGGTAGATCAATGGGTGCTAACACCAGCACACAATTGACACTTTGGTCAGTTCTGATGTGGAATTGAAGTCGCTCATGCAATGACGCTAAAGGATATAAAGGCAAAGAGATGAGTTCTCCTTACCTCGGTCCCCAGCTCAGCCCTTTTTATGCCTAGACATGCTCAAATCTCTCCACAACATGTAACTTCTCTAGTCAAGTATGTTTTCACTACAGTGAAACCTGAGTGCCTTTATTCTTCACCTTGGAAACAACATGGCTACCTTAAGGGTGGAAAGTAAATGATATTGGCCAAAGGAGATCTTTTGAATCTAGCAGTGCCAGTAATTATGTTGTGTCCCATTACAAAGTCCCTAAATGAACATGAGTAAATGCTTCAACCTTCTCTCACCTCCCACATGCTTCTCGTCCTTTTCTAACCCCACAACTGTTAACTGCCAGTAGAAACATGAATGCCTCTCCTGTCACTTACCATGGCAGACACCATATTTTTGACCTCACTGTTTAATGAAGCTAACATTTAGGAGTTTTGCTATTAAAGATATGATGTCCATCACCTTCATGATCCTCCAAACTGAAACATGAGTCTAGATGGAAGACAGGATCATTTATTAGACATGCCTGCCAGATGAGCAGCCCTGCAATCTGCTGAGAAGGACCATGCAATGAACACCGCAAGGATGCTGGTGCCTTGCTGCCTCCCTCTAGTACAGACACAACTGCAAGCAAGTGCAACATGCCTCACTGGCTGTCCTAGCTGGTGTAAGGCCTATTGCCTAAGCTTGGCAATACTTAATAGTATCAACTCTTTTTCTACACTTCTTGCTCTTCCCAATCCTTCAACAAGTCATCAACAAGAAATCTTTCAACAAAAGCAGCTTTTATCTTAATATTGGTTCCATTTACCTAATATTTTACCTTGCTAGCATTTCAACATTTAAATGACAATTCATATTTTCAATTTGACTCTAATTTCTTTACCCTAAATAATAATATTTTTCTAAAATTCCTCAAGAACCATACCACACTGCAACTATTCAGTTTTGGTTTTGGTTTTGTTTACATGCAATAATTTGGGTCTCTTACCTGACAAAAATGTTTCCTTTCCTGTAATTGCCTTTTCAACTACCAGCGAAGCACAGTGGACTGTCACTTTTGTCTTGGGCTTTTGCTAGACAAATATGCCCATAGTGGACTGTGCAGTGTTGCCACACACTAACTATATGCTCCTGACATTTTGAGGAGAAAACAAGGCACATAGTAAGGAACACCATCTGCCTGTTCACAAAAGCCCACAGCTCACCCTGTAAAAGACCGTGCAATATTTCTCCATGTTGGAATCAGCAACATGAGGTGCCAGAATGATACCCATCTGGTTAAAATTAGCTCTTTGGGAACAACACTGAAATAGTTTGGGTGTATGTTTCAACAATAAAGCATTTTTCTTGCCACCATATGCCTGTAGCACCAGCTCTTCAGTGGCTCTAATGGAAATTCTACATGAGGTAAAGCTACAGAGGCCAAACAGGCTAAAATTCACTGCATTGGAGTAGTAAAATCACAAGAATTTGCACTAAATAGAGAAGAAACTCCCTGTTACTCCCTTCTGGTAGGAATTTTATTTTTTGCCAAGTGTCTTACTGATAAATGATTTTTAAACCACTCTGTGGGAGCATGCCAGTTTAAGCAGAGGAAAGAGTACCCAGCGAATCCTGTTCACTAGGAGACAAGGAGAGGGGATGATGGAGAGTACAGATCACTCGCCTGCAGCCTCGTGAGGTAATTGTTTTTCCAGACCTTCTAAAGGTCTTGATTTCCCGAGGGCACACAGCAGCTGTTCGCTCCCAGAAAATCACTTTAAAGACCTGTGCAGGGTGAGTTTCTGCCTCCTGCACTTGAATTACAGAATTCAAAACCTTTACCCATCCTGCCATGTTGCATTTTAGTTACAAAAAAAAAAAAACAGCCAATTACATAGGTGTGTAAGCTTTTATTCAGCTCCTGTAAGCCCAGGTACAGCTTTCCACAGACTTTGCAGCGCCCTGTACCCAGCTGCTCCTGTGCTAGAGGAGCCGTGGGGAAACAGGACCTCGCTGACCCGTAGGGACCGTGAAGGAAGAAATTCAAGGGGAGCTCAAAGTTATTACCCTCCACCTTCATCACTTTCTACAGCCTTACCACGGGTTTTTGCGGGGAATGCAAGGGAGGAAGCACCTGCGCGGCGGGGAGGAGGAACCCCCGCGGTCCCACAGCCCCGTGTTTCCGAGTCACCTCCCCGGCCCCAGCGCCGGCCCGGAGCCCCCAGGAGCTGCGGGGGGCGGGCAGGAGACGACCCCGGCCGCCGGCATGGGCGATTTGGGGCTAAAAACCCGCTTCTTATCAGGGAGCGCCCCCGCGCTGCCCTTCGCCGTGGGGCAGCCCCGGGGGAGCCCCCAGCGCCCTCCCCGCCGCCGTCCCCCCGAAAGCCCGATGCGTCCCGGCCCGTCTCACCTTCCCTTCGTGGTCCACCCCCAGCAGGTGCCCGGGCAGCACCTCCATGGGCGCCTCGCGGCGGGAGTGCACGAAGGTGCCCCTGAAGAGCAGCGCGAGCGGCGGCGCCCGCGGGGAGCCCATGGCGGCGCGCGAGGCGCTCGGCTGCCACGCGGCGGGGCGGCCGCCGCGCGCCACCGGCAGCCGCTCCCCGGAGCTGTCACCATCTCCCCTCCCTCCGCCGCGGGGTGGCTCCCGCCGCCTCAGGGCTCCTCCCGCCGCCTGCGCCGCGCCGGGCCTGGCGACGAGGAGTGCTGGGAAACGGAGGGAACGGGGCAAAACCCGCGCCTGCGGGAGCAGGGCGGCGGGGACAGCGGGGACCGGGCCCGCCGCGACGGGGGCAGCGGCGGCGACAGGGCTCGGCCCCCGCCCGGGGCCACCGGGGACCCCCGGCCCGGCCTGTGTCACCCATGCAGGCCGGCCACACGCGCAGGGAGGTTTTGGTTGCACAGTTGGCAACGACTTTATTTGCTTATTAAAAATGTTTTCTGGCGTGTTTATCTATCTATCTGTCTGTCTGTCTACCTATCTATCTATCTATTACAATTTTTCCTGTAATCCCACTGGGAAGGGAAACAAGCTCCCAAGTGCCCTGGAAACACTGAAATCCAAATAAAGCAAGACCCGAGTTTCACTCTGTCTCATTTAGCACATGATTTCCCTGGAGCAAAACATTCCTGCAGCAAAATCTGCATAAAGTCAGACCCGAGTTTTACCACCATTACTTGTTTAGCCTGTGATTTCCCTGTAGTGAGACACTCCTACCAGTTCCTGGCATTGCCAGAGTGGCTGCAATTTATCAGCTACCATGGGGTAAATAAGGGAAAAACAACAGTTCCTTCATGAGCAGCAATTCTTCACGCTTTCTTCTCGGGAAACATGTGTTACCACATTAATAATGTGCCATAGTCACAAAGATGTGGATTGGTGTGTTTCCTTAGAAGGGAAGATGGCTCACCTGTCAAGCTCTAATAAATTCTTAATAAATTTGCTTCACTTGCAAAATAAGGAGCTCCAGGTTTGCAAGAGAGATTTCCTGGGAAGACTGACAGTTACAAAAACACTGTGCATGGTGCCTCCTCGTCACTTTGTACTTTTTTTTCTGGGAGGTCCTAAAAGACCCCATCTGATGACCCACAATAGTTAGCATATCTAGTGGCTATTTTTTGTAACTAAGCCAAAGGTTGTAACCAGCTTCAAAACTTCATTTTGAGATGTCTTTGGTTAGACTTGTAACTGCAGTTGTTACCCTATACCTTAGACATTACTGGGCAATTTCAGAAAAGCAGACCTAGCTTTAAAATACTGTAATTTTTAAATGTATTTTGGGATGTATTCTTGCTCCATTTATCTATTAGGCTGTAGTCAGTACTTAAAACTCTCTTCACCACAGAACTTCTCTTGGTCCTCAATTCCTTTCGTGTACATTAGTAGGAGATAGTGAAAAATCAATGCCAGCTGACATGCCTTAGCTACCAGAAGAAAGCAGCCGCCTGCCCCATTCAGTGGAGACAGTCTACAGGAAAGGAGAAAAAGGCTTCGGGAAAAAGGAAAGGGAGACAAAAATGAATTTGTTAGTTCAGAGAATTGCTCCAACAACCTAAGCAAATGTACATTACAAGTGCAATATTTATTTATAATTAGATGTTATTTACATAATTTATCAATGTGGACTAAGGCAATTTCTAGGGAGAATATTGGGATAAGAGCTCATGGACATAGTAAGAGACATTTTCTTACTGTGAGAAAGCCAGAAGCAGGAGTAATACTACTGCAAATGACCTTCCACTGAAAGTCACCTTGCTTCATCAAGTAGAAAAGTAGTGAATAAACTTGGCAACCAAGGCCCCGGCCCTGTCATTCTCAAGGAAGGATTACCAAGTTTATTATTACATAGTTTAAAGACTTTTGCTGTCCTTTCCAATATGCTGACACTCTACAAACATATAGCAAGAGATAATCCTTCCTCTGAGTTCACCAGATCAGTGGTGGGAGGAGAGAAAGGCACAATGAGAAAGCACAGAACAAAGGTCATTTTAATCTGCCCTGTTCATCTCACCCTTACCTTTGTCATGATGTTTTTTTACTGTGAGTACCTCTAGACTCATGTGAAATAAGTTAAAAAAAAAAAAAAGTGGCCGTACTAAAATCAGATAAAAGTTCCTGTCTTGATTTCAGTTTAGTCAAGCCATGAAGAACATCCAAAATAGAAGGGACAGGTGAAAGTGACTCTGACATGCTGATATTGTACTTCAGAGAATAAAATAGCGTGGAGATCTTTCTTGCAATTCAGTTGGCTTGCAAGATTATAGTACTTCCTGCTTCCTTGAACACCAGAGTAACAAAAGAATAGTAACGAAAGGATAGTTTCATAAACAAGCTTCGTTTAAATGAGCATTTACAATAGCATCTGAAACTGCTGTTTATCCACACTCCAAGTTGTGACCCCGGACAACTAAAGTGGTATTTTGCTGCTTTAAGGATAAGGAGTGAGAGCTAAACTGTTTTAGTCACAGAATACAGAAAGGAAGAGAGAGTGGAGCCAGGTAATAGTCAAATAGAACATCATGGAGAGGTGAACTCACTGCTCTTCCTGTCAACTTGCGCGTGAAGTCTTCCTTCCTTGGCAATAACTACTACTTTTTACACTGCTCGGCTCTGTCGATGCAGCAGTGTCATGCTACCTCCTTAAACAGGACAGTAAAATAATCCAGAGGGGCAACGACCACTGGGCTTTTCGTTAGTTGATTTTATTCACCATTGCAAAATCTTCATGATAACAACATCCACCATTAACTGGTGTGATTGTTATAGGGATGGTCTTAGCAATTAGTAATTAGCAACTGGCAATTAGTGCAACTAAATGGAGTACACTGCTTGTCCCAGAAAAAAAAAAAAATAAAATAAAATAAAATAAAATAAAATAAAATAAAATAAAATAAAATAAAATAAAATAAAATAAAATAATCCTGTAGTATTACTTCACTCTGTGTATGCAGGGGCCGCTCAACCTTGCAAGGGGATGAAGATGCTAGCATTTCCATAGCCTGAGTGTACAGGGAACACTCAACATCATGAGGAGTTATTTTAGTCAAGTGTCTCAAGCTAAGGGTAGTGGAGGGTTACACACATCGCGGGCCAGCCAGAGGAGTTGTTCAGGTGTTGCTCCTGATCATTGCTCAACTCTTCACTGCTAGACTCTGTCTTTTTTTCGCTTAGGAAAGGAGTACTAGACTGTGCTATAGCCATCATCACAAGGTGGTCCTTCCAGCATCTTCGAGCAAGTTTTGGTCCATTGTTAAGGGTTTTTAAAGGGTAACAGCTCTTTAGTGAGTTTGGTGTTTCTTTGCAAATATTAGGGAAGTTGGGCCATCCTGCCTCCACAAGACTTCCTGCTTCCCTGCAGTGCTGGGAAAAGCACCCAGAGTCTCACCATCACTTTTCTGCTATCCATCATGTTGACTGAACTCTCCTGCACTTCAGCTGTTTTGGTTGTAAACTCTTCCCAGCAAACAGCAGCTAGCCTGGACCCCCCAGGTAAGGCAGGGACCTTGTTTTTCAGGCTTCAGCCTTCAGGCTTTTCAGCCTTCACCTTGCCCACTCTCACAGGTGTTTCTTTGAGAACTCTTCTCTGAGTTCTCCTCCTGGCTCCTCCCAGACCCACATACGTAGCTGGCCAAAGCAATATTTAGCAGAACTTGTACACTCAAGCTAATTCAATATTCCCGAGAAGCTTTGCATTTGTGGGGGAGGGAGGTGTGGTGGTGGTTCTGAGAATTTCAGTCAACCGTTTTCCTCCATTAGGAGCTTCAGGGCTTTCCTCCAACTCCCTTACAAAAATTTTGAAATTTATTCCAACAGTTTCAGTGAGATCTAATCCAGACAGTTTTTATGCATGAGACAAAATCAAGAAACACTTACAGTTTCTTTCCTTAGAACTTTTCACCAAAAAATATGAATAATAAAAACTGTTAATTTTCAATCTGTTACTGAGGCCTCCAAAAAATATGAATAACAAAAACTGTTAATTTTCAATCTCTGTACTGTGGCCTCCAAGCACTCTAAAGACATATAATTTACTGTCAAAAGAACTAGAGTGCTCTTCTGGTTTTCCCAACTGTTAGAGAGTATGTGTGCCTCTTAGAAGGACTGAAGGAAGAAAGCTTAAAACCGTTTCTGTCCTCCCTCACAGCTGCATGTCCCAAATACTGGGACAGCTAACGGTGGCATGGCAGCCAGCTGTGATAAACAGAGTCGTTCTTCCGAGATAGTTTAAGAGCTTGCGTACAAACAAAAGTATGCTTGATTTGGCTGGGATAGAAATGCAATGGTTTATTGTGATTATGCTTACTGATTAACTTAAGAGTAATTGCAATAGCAAGAGAATAGTAGGTTAAGAGAATGTAGTGAAAGATTTAGTTTCTTTCAAATTACATAAGAAAGTTTTGTTTGACTGACAAGCTAAACAAAGCTCAGCTTTAGAAACTCTTTGCAACCATTACACGTTGATTAACATGTTCATATTAAAGTACACAATCCCTTTACTTTGACCTACTGCTGTTCAAAAACAACAACAAAAATCTATTTCGCCGTTCAGTTTCTCTTTGTCTTTTAAATCATTGTTTTTTGACTCTATTTTAGAAACTAAGTGAAAAGTGAAAAACAGATTTTGGCTGAGTTCTGAAGCTGAGCAACACTAAAAAGTTCAGTCAAAATATTTTTAGAAACATTAGAGTAAATATTAGCAGGTTTAGATACCATCCTAAACTTACCAGCACTCCCACATTTTGATCTTTCCTTTCACTTTCCTTTCTTGTTTTTACAAAACAAGATTTCAGTGCCTTGTTTACCAAGTTTTGGAGCAGCTCTAATGATCCAATAATACATGAAAAGTATAAGAAAAAAAAACTTATATAATCCCTTGTTTTCAAAAAGTAGTTAATGGGCACATGCCATCAAACAGAAACTCCTGTATTCGGAGCACTGCTAGAATAGATACCTTCAGAGCCTGAGCATCAGGGCTTAATAATTATTGATCTGATATAGTAATTAATATTGTTATTTGCGTTTGCTTACCATAATTCATCTTGTGCATATTTAGTAACATAGCAACTAATTCAATGGAGAAAAGAGGTAAAAATGATTCATCTTTTGTTGATTGATTTATGTCTGATAATGAAAGCCCTAAGTACATAGCAAATACTTGAGTCTGTTCCAGGAATGAAAGGAAGCGTAGCACAGTAAATATCTACCCACAAAGAAAAGCAGAATAAATTGGGACTAATCCAGCATTGCCTAGTTCAAACTCTTTGTGTTCCTTGATAGGTTTATTTCACCAAGTCTGTTTCTAATGCTTTTTTTTTCTACTTACATTTGAAACTGAAACTTAATCCACTTGAAAAGGGTAAGAGGTAAAGGCCACATGGAGAAGCTCCCTTTCATTTCCCACCATGGAAATTCATATGCAGGTGCGGTATAGAGCTATCAGCCTTTGATTTCCAATCTACAAAACAGTTTCAGCAGGCTGAAACTCCTTCCAAAAGGAGCACTGGACCAGTCCCATTATAAATCACCCTATTATTACAGATGAAAGATGTTATGTCTCTCTTTTTCCTGATATATATTTATCTGAAGTGCAGATGGGCTATGTTTGTCTTACACTGATAAATATTTTCTGTTTTAAAACCAAGGCTGATCCCTAACAGTAATTGCCAGAGGGGTTCTTAAGGAGTGCCAGGAAATACTACGCAGATGATCAATTACGATTATCTTTTGCTACAAATACATCCATGAGTGGGTAAAACACACTAATGACCTTATTAGCAAATTTACTTTCAGCTTCCCTAAGATGCACAGAATGAATCAGTAGATTTGCTAGATTTTATCTCTGATTGTATTAAGAGGCAATGGAATGAACTTGAGGTGTCTGGTGTTTTAGCAGTTTTGTTAAAGCAAAACTAGGCAGAGCTGTACAAGCTCTTTCATTGTTTCCTGTTTTTGGAGAATTCTGTTGCAGGACAAGAGCAACTCACAGAACAGGATCTATTGGTTTCTAGTCATGACATCATCATAAACAAGTGTAATTAACTGTTTTAAAAACCTTTAGTTTCAGACACCAGTAGAGGCTGGGAACTGACCTTCTGGAGAGCAGCTCAGCGGAGAAAGACCTGGGTGTCATGGTGGATGACAAGTTGACCATGAGGCAGCAGTGTGCCCTTGTGACCAAGAAGGCCAATGGGATCCTGGGGTGCGTTAAGAAGAGCATCTCCAGCAGGTCGAGGGAGGTGATCCTGCCCCTCTACTCAGCCCTGGTGAGGCCGCATCTGGAGTATTGTGTCCAGTTCTGGGCTCCACAGTACAAGAGGAATGTGGAGCTGCTGGAGGGAGTCCAGCGCAGGGCTACAAGGATGATCAGGGGCCTGGAACATCTGCCCTATGAGGAGAGACTGAGGGAGCTGGGCCTGTTCAGCCTGGAGAAGAGAAGGCCAAGAGGGGATCTAATCAGTGTCTATAAGTACCTCAAGGGAGGCAGTGAGGAGGATGGTGCTGGCCTCTTTTCAGTAGTGGCCACTGATAGAACTAGAGGAACTGGCCACAAACTGAAGCACCAAAAGTTCAGGAACTTAAGGAAAAATTTCTTAACAGTGAGGGTGACAGAGCACTGGAACAGGCTGCCCAGAGAGGTTGTGGAGTCTCCTTCTCTGCGGATCTCCAAACCCGCTTGGACGCAGTCCTGTGCCACGTGCTCTAGGTGACCCTGCGTGTGCAGGGGGGTTGGACTAGATGACCTCTAGAGGTCCCTTCCAACCTTAAGCATTCTGTGATTCTATGATTCTATGTATTCATGTACAGCAATGCATATAAACTGGTATCACTAATTTATTGACAGGTACATAGTATAGAGGATTACCAATTTAGCATAATGGATTACCAACTTTTTAAATAAAACGTAATTTATCCCTATGCCTTTTTGGCATAAAGTTTATTTTTCCACCCAGGGCAGGATTTCTAAGCCTTCTGGAAGTGGCACTCTCTTACTTGAGCTATATGTTTCCAGCTTCCTGATTAATTCCTCTTAGTCACAGAGAGAGGAAAAGAGGCAGCAGGGGGAAAGGGAAACAGGGAGAAAGATGAGGAAAAGGGGAAGAAACAGACCAATGATAATTGTGACACATCTCCATTATTTGACCATGTTCAATGTGAGAAGCTGGTAAAAGCTGCCACCCCCCTGCCCAAAAAGGACATAAATGCGCAATGAAAAAAAGAAGAAAGAACTTTTGTCAGCTTAGATGGATGAAAATCTTCACTGCTTCACAGTCTTCCCACCCTCACCCTTTCCTAGTAGGTTTTAAAGGGGTTGCTGCCCACTGGCTAGAATACCCGTGGCTAGGGGGGGTATTCTAGAAAAGGATCCTCTTTAGGAATCAAAAAACATAAATAATTTCCTCAGATTGCAAAGGCATAGGTGTGGAGAGACCTTAGTCTCTTCCACACCCATTTTCCCAGTCCTGGTTATTGTCTACTTTTTGCCTCAGTTTTCCACTAGATTTTCATCGATGTGGGTATTTTGAAAGTACAATTTTTTTCTTGCTTGACAATTCTCAGGCAGGCTGTGGTGTAACTTCAGAGCCCCACTGGTGGATGATATTCTAGGACACAACAAAAGCATCTACTTTAGCAATGCACAAATTTCCACCACACTGATTTCTAACTGGGTGTAGGTTTGCCTTTTGTTTATGCTTTGGGACACGCAGTGTGAGTTCATAGGCACTCACATGATGCACGGCACAGTTTCCCTCATGGTGGAAGAGAACACACAGTAACATTGCGTTGAGGAAGTCACACTAAGGTCTCCACTTGCAATGCGTCTGCAAGGTCCTGCAGCAGTTTGATCTCTGCACATGCACAGGATTCTGTTGGCAGTGTTTGGCAATGTACAGAAATCTGGCTTCACTTATGAAGCACAGTCATATTCGCAGAATCACAGAATGCTTAAGGTTGGAAGAGACCTCTAGGGATCATCTTATCCAACTCCAGTGCACAGTAGATATAGAGATATGATGCCTCCTTGGGACAGCCAACTGGCATGAAAAAAACTGCTGGCAAACACATGGAATGGTCTTATGGTCATAGAGCCACAACAGATAGCACCAAATCAACCTCTTTCCATTCCCATAAGTCGTGTTGGTTGGTAAATTGTGATCCTTAAGACTTTAGGGATCTACGTATTTCTAAAGATGCCAGTCCTTTTTTGCCAAGTAGTATTCGCAATTATACAAAGTGCTATTTCTCAGCAATCTTAAATTAACATCCAGGAAGCACTAACAGAGACTTCATGCCATCTCTGGCATCTCCAGAAGGGAACCCTGACATAGTTCCCAAAAACATTGCAAGACATCTCCCAAAACCAACATCAAGGCAAAAGAGCCATGATGGAAATGCACCTGGAAAAGCTGCAGGGAAACCATACTGACTGGTACATTAAGAACACACACAGAGCAACCTGCTCTGAAGAACAATGTCATAATGTGGAGACATGTCATGGAGGGCATGTATCATTGCTAAGAGACTTTGAATCAGTAGCCTTTTTTTTTTTAGCCAAACACTGTCCTATACTGTCAAGAGCCTGCTCTTGCCGTGCTTGACATTCGTTAGTTCTTCATCTTCATTTATAGACTAGCATGGTAACTAACAGGTTTTTTGCACTTCTATTTTTACATAGCTCCGATTTTATGCTACAATCTTTTTACTGCTTACAAACACTACAAGACTCAGATTTATTTCCAAAGTTGGGTTTTGGCTTTCCTTGAGAGATTTCTGTTGCTTGCACAAAGTTTTCTTCAGACATTCTTAAAACTTTACATAAATTTTACATAAATTACATAAACTTTTAAAGAGGTATGCTTTTCAATTCATCATATTTGTGGTATAAAGAGATTTCATTTTTCTTTCAGATTTTAAGCTGAAGCACAATGTGTATGAGCTTTTTTTTACATTGCTGGTTTTTTGTTTGTTTGTTTGTTTTTTTACATTGCTACACCTCCATACTGTTCCCTTCACCTGTAGAGGGTTAAACTGTGTCTAGTTATCTGTCTAATATGCACCATTGGCTTTCTCTGAGCTGGATATATCTGTAGAAAGATTTTGGTGTATACATTTCTGATGTATAATAGTGGTGAATTCATTTTGAGCCTTAATAAGTTATACCAAATATTATTATTGCCAATTATCTGTCCTGGAAAGAGAGAAGGAAGGGAGAGAAAGAGGGAAGCAAGAAGGAAAGGAATGAAGTAGGAAGGAAAGAAGGAAGGAAGGAAGAAAGGAACCATTTTATACTGAGTTTAAATCTGTTTACCTTGAGTTTTCAGACGCTTAGTACTTTTATGTCAAATAAAATAAATCATTATGAAAGCTGTGCCTATATTTAGATTGTTGTCTAGCTGATACATCCTTTCACTCTGACAAAATAAATTGATTGTCTTGCACTATATAGTTTGATTTACCATCTTTAAATGTTTGTAATTGGTCTTTTCTTGAATATTTCTAATTTCAGTGTCTTTCATGGACATTGAGAACTGGACACAAAATGCCAGAAGCAATCATGCTAATGCCAAATGCAGAGGTTATATAATGCTCCTATTTATATATCCAAAACTAGTGTGTTATCTCTTTAGCTTGCTCTCCTGTGCTGAGAAGTCATATTCTCTTGATTATTGATCACAGTCCATCCTATGGCACACTAAATAAATACGACCTATATTACCTTTATTTTAAGTGTATACCTTATGTTTGTTTATATTGAAATATGCATTATTTCTTTGGAGCAACTCAGTTGAGCTGTCAAGCTGCCAAGAATTATACTCTTCATAGTCTACTACTTATTGTACCTTCATTTCCTTTGCAGATTTTAGTGGTGATTTTTTGTTTTCTTCTAAATGGATGATAAAAATAGCATGGAGCCAAGCGCTGACATCTTCACAATGCTATAATAATATACTTCATCCTTTATGGCATGCCTCAAGGTCTGTCTGCTTTCTGAAGTGAGTTGGTGGTCAACAACAACATCTTGCGCTCTATACGATAAAACAGGTTGGCTAATCATTCATTGTGTTTTTTTGTTTTTGTTTTTGTTTTCAATATTTTGAAAAGAGTCATTGCTTTTTCCTTTTTTTCTTGGCGTATTTTAGCATTTCACTATAGCAATATGAATCTGTATTCAAAATAAGTAATCAAAAGACACTGGGGAATTTGGACTTTTTTTCCTCTCTCTCATCGTGTCTCCTGATACTTGTAGAGAATAGCAGTAGCATCTCCACTCCAAAACATCTGAGTGCATTAGTCTGCATATTAGTAAATATCAACTCAGAATTGCCTTCAGAATTGGTTAAAAAGCATGGAACAACCTCACAAGCTGTCACAGAAGAGACAGAGTAAATGACAGCCCATGTTGGATCTGGATACTAGGATATTTTTATTGAAAAATCTGTGGAATTAAGACTTTTATTCGTGCACTCACTCCCCTCCACGGCAAGATTATCACTGCTGGTCTAGGGAGGTTGAGCAGAAAGTCGTGTTGGTTCCTGCTGCGCCACACCCTGGTATGACCCATCTTGGGCACCACCACTTGAATTCCTGAAACATTGCCTGGTAATCATCTCCACACAGCTGCTTGATCTCCAGGTCTTCCCCCTCTTCCAGGATGGAAGGACCTTCCCACTAAGACCTTCATCTTCTTTCTTCAGGACTCTCAAATGCCGAGCTTTTCCAATCTCAGTAGTCTACATAAGAAGCATAGCACATAGTCAGCCTCCTACGTGGTGGTTCTCTATGTGTTTATTAAACCAAAAATCCAGGACAACAGAGACCACTTTTGTTTAATGAAGGTGTTATCAAAATTTACAGCCAGCTTGTAGTGGTTGAAGCTAGCAAAGAACAGGCATCTGCTTAAGAGTGTAGGAGTTCAGTTTCAGACATCTATCCTTACACTGAGTTATGTACTGCCTGATAGCATTCACAATTTAAGCTATTTTTTTATCCATTACACTAACAAGGGTGTTTTTGTGATTCAGAAGTATTGATGTGACTCATAGGCCCTTTTGATATAGAAGTACAGAGCTCTAAATAGCAAGACAGGAAGACAGAACAGGAAAAGTGGCTTGTTTTCTTTCAGAATCTTGTTCCCTGATAATCCACACTCTTTTACACATCAGGTGTTAAAATTCTGTGTTTTTGTAGCTTTTCTACCCGAAACAGACCATTAACAGTGGAAAAAAATCTAAACCTTTACAATAGGCAATTAGGTTTTGCAAGTGGAATGATTCTCCTTCCTCCAGATAGTCTGAATTAAAGAAACACAGCACAGGCACCTTCATGGATTTGCTGCAGGTTCTTCATCATTCAGAGGAAGAATAGTTTTATCTTATTGCCTTGGCTGTGCGAGAGAAATGGATCTCTGCAATAGCAGGGAAGTACCAATGAAAAAAATGCATTTTTTACACTGGCTGTGTCATTTGAGAAGGAGGACTCGATGCTACACTGCTTTTGATGTTTCCTTGTTCTACAGCTCCCAAGGCAGACCTTGTGTGTAGCAGAGTGATGTCCTGGCTTGAAGAAGAAGAAAGACAACCCCGTGAATTCCCATCATGTGTTCTATAACTCCCATGATATCAGGACAAATTTCTATTTCTGGTCCCAAAATGAATGCTAGAGAAAATGCGTAACTCTGCTGTTTGTTTTTTATCATCTGGTTTATTTTCAAGAGGTTTAGGTAAAACACTACCTGCTAAAAAGCTGAAGAGCCAGGCAAACATCTCGCAGCCATTCATGTACCAATTATATGCCATCCAAGGCTGATAAATGAGAAGTCCTGTAGGTACCAGGAACTTTACTGGAGGCTCTAGAAGAATTACAGGATAAATTTGGGGAAATTTTGAAAATGTAGTACAACTAGACTCCAGTATTGCAGCAATGATTCATGAAACTGAGGGCCAGCTTTAGCATGCAAAAGTGGGAAATAGTGCATGGGAAATGGCCCTCTCAGGTGGCTACTGATTAGCTAGTTGATGGTCAAGGATCAAGAATTCTGTGTTAAATCACAATTCCCAGTTTGTTCTGTACGAGTAATGAGCCAGAGGACTTGGAAGAATTTAGAAGCGCCTGGACTACTCCACAGCCAAACTTTCTGCTTGGAGAGTTTTATGAACTCTCAGTTATTCCTATATTTCAAGCAAGTGGTGGTTCTCTCCACGCTGGTTCAGTCGTAAAAAGTAAGTTGTAAAAGTATGTTTGGGCACCCTGAAGGTTGGTGAACATGACTGAACTAAAATAACAAGTAGCCACTTTGAATAGATTATTATAATACCTTCTGATTTTACCTTATCTTTGTAACCTCAAGGGTCTGTTTAACAAAATAACATCTTACAGTGAATGCTGGCCTGTCCAGGGAGTTTAACTCACATGAGATATTTCATCTCAAAAGTCAGATTTGATCTGAAAGAGCCAGGCTACACGGTCACAAAAAACTGCAAAAGGAAAGAAAATGCTGAATTTTAGTGTACTAATTTAATGATCACTATGTACATGTTAATGTTTTTAATCATAAAAAGAAACTTAAAAATGTTCCTGATAATCCTAATAACTCCTGGTACACTGTTGGCATGGATAGTAGTGTATCTAGCATAGAGATATGAGATTATATGGATGTTAAATCTACCTGCTACTATTCATAGAAAACCATTTATTTCTTCAGGAAAAAGACTCATGATGAATGTTTATGCCATGAAATGTTTGTCTATAGCGTTGCAGCTAAGCTAAAGAGCCAAATTGTATTTCACTTGCTAAGTAGGACAACTGAATTAGTTAAAGATTTGGCAAATGTAATTTTAACAATCAGTAGTGGTTAAAGAGGAGCATGGATGAGCAAGGAGCTTGTGGCAATGCTCAAGTAGAAGAAGGCAGTATACAGAATGCAGAAAAAAGGACAGGACCCCTGGGAGAAATACAGGAATGTAGTCAGGGAATGCAGAGATGTGACAAGGAAAGCTAAGGCATGGTTGGAACACAATCTGGCAAGGGATGTTAAAAATAACAAGAAAAACTTCTTCAAATATATTAACAGCAAAAGGAAGATCAGGGAAAACGTGGGTCCACTGGTGAACAGGATGGGGACCCTGGTTACGAATAACACAGAAAAAGCAGAGTTGCTGAACGCGTTCTTTGCTTCGGTGTTTACCAAGGGCAGCCATTTAGAGTCCCAGGCCCTAGAGACAAGAGAAGGAGCCTGGAGAGAGGAAGACTTGCCCTGGGTAGAGGAAGATTGGGTCAGAGAGCACCTAAGGAACCTCGATACCCACAAATCCATGGGCCCTGATGGGATGCACCCCAGAGTGCTGCGCGAGCTGGCAGAGGTCATAGCTAAGCCACTCTCCATCATCTTTGAAAGATCCTGGAGAACGGGGGAGGTGCTGGAGGACTGGAAGAAAGCCAATGTCACGCCAGTCTTCAAAAAAGGCAAGAAGGAGGACCCAGGCAACTACAGGCCAGTGAGCCTCACCTCCGTCCCCGGAAAAGTGATGAAACGGCTCATACTGGCCCTTGTCTCCAGGCACATGGAGGACAAGAAGGTGCTCAAGAGTAGTCAGCATGGATTCACCAAGGGGAAATGCTTCTTGACTAACCTGATAGCCTTCTATGATGGAATGACCAGCTGGATAGATGAGGGGAGAGAGGTGGATGTCGTCTATCTCAACTTCACCAAGGCTTTTGACATCGTCCCTCACAACATCCTCCTGGGCAAGCTCCGGAAGTGTGGGATAGATGAGTGGACAGTGAGATGGATTAGGAACTGGCTGGATGGCAGGGCCCCGAGAGTGGTGATCAGTGGTGAAGAGTCTAGCTGGAGGCCTGTAGCTAGCGGGGTCCCCCAGGGGTCAGTTCTTGGTCTAGTCCCGTTCAATTTATTCATCAATGACCTGGATGAAGGCACAGAGTGCTCCCTCAGCAAGTTTGCTGATGATACCAAACTGTGAGGAGTAGCCGATACCCCAGAGGGCTGTGCTGCCATCCAGAGGGACTTGGACAGACTGGACAACTGGGCGGTGAAAAACCTCATGCAATTCAACAAGGCCAAGTGCAAGGTCCTGCACCAGGGGAGGAATAACCCCAGACACCAGTACAGGCTGGGGACCGACCTTCTGGAGAGCAGCTCTGCAGAGAAAGACCTGGGTGTCACAGTGTCATTGTATCTCATTGAATATTCCAATTGAGTGTATTCTACGTGCTTTTTAAATTGGACAGTGCAGCTGGTTGGTCTATTAAATGTTGAAAGCAGGTTTGTTTTTTTTTTCCTATGAAGATTGAGTTTGATCCACAATGATATTTATGTTGCAAACGGCAATCCTGTGAAGAGTATAGGCCATAAATAACTGTATATTGAAAAAATACTATTACCTGCAGCACGTGAAAATCAGGCAAGTCATGTTTTGGAAAGAGATGCAATACTTCTTTTTAGACCAAATTAGATATGCTGATGATACAAAAATCTTCATTTTGGACTGGGTGGTAGGAAGCTTTATGAAGTTCAACAAGGCCAAGTGCCAGGTCCTGCACCTGGGAAGGAATAACCCGAGACACCAGCACAGGCTGGGGACCGACCTTCTGGAGAGCAGCTCTGCAGAGAGGGACCTGGGTGTCATGGTGGATGATAAGTTGACCATGAGGCAGCAGTGTGCTCTTGTGGCCAAGAAGGCCAATGGGATCCTGGGGTGCATTAAGAAGAGCGTCTCCAGCAGGTCGAGGGAGGTGATCCTGCCCCTCTACTCAGCCCTGGTGAGGCCACATCTGGAGTATTGTGTCCAGTTCTGGGCTCCACAGTACAAGAGGGATGTGGAGCTGCTGGAGAGAGTCCAGCGCAGGGCCACAAGGATGATCAGGGGCCTGGAACATCTGCCCTATGAGGAGAGGCTGAGAGAGCTGGGCCTGTTCAGCCTGGAGAAGAGAAGGCTGAGAGGGGATCTAATCAGTGTCTATAAGTACCTCAAGGGAGGCAGTGAGGAGGATGGTGCTGGCCTCTTTTCACTGGTGGCCACCGATAGGACAAGACAAAAAGGCCACAAACTGAAACACCAAAATTTCCACAAGAACTTAAGGAAAAATTTCTTGACAGTGAGGGTGACAGAGCACTGGAACAGGCTGCCCAGAGAGGTTGTGGAGTCTCCTTCTCTGGAGATCTTCCAAACCCACTTGGACGCAGTCCTGTGCCACGTGCTCTAGGTGACCCTGCGTGTGCAGGGGGATTGGACTAGATGACCTCTAGAGGTCCCTTCCAACATTAAGCGTTCTATGATTCTATGATCAAGAAACTCAGCAGCTGAGTATTGTATTAACAGTGAAGACAATCTCAGTTCACCTGCATTAACAAACAAGAACTAAACACACAAGTATGTTTTCCTCCAAATACTTTCAATCACTTCCCACATGTAGCCACCCACTTAGTTCACAACTTCCTTTAAGTCACACTCAGATGCATCAACTTAAATACAGTCTTGAGTTCTTTCAAAGAGTCATAATGCATTATACTTTTACAGTGGAAGTTTGTCTGCTAGTGAAATATCTAATTTCACAGAAGGTGTTGCAAAACTTGTAAATTCAAGCTTAATTAGTAATTTCAGAGATCCCTTTTCTTTTTTTTTTCTCTTTTTTTTTTCCTCTCTCTTTTTTTTTTTTTTTTGCAGTTTGAACTCCTAAACTTAGATGTTACACTTAGCAACAGTGTACTGGGTAATTTCTTTCACCCCTTCTAAAAAAAAAAAGAAAGAGAGAAAGAGA
The DNA here is from genome assembly GCF_059628265.1 of Tinamus guttatus. Lineage (NCBI taxonomy): Eukaryota > Metazoa > Chordata > Aves > Tinamiformes > Tinamidae > Tinamus > Tinamus guttatus. Next base: position 281,337 of record NW_028289316.1, read on the forward strand.
AAGAAGTAGTTTAAATAGCTCTTTTTAATAGCTCTGATTCCCAACAGAGGTATAAGTGGTTAATCTACAGAAAGATATTTTGGTGTGAATGTTGGAAAATAGTTTTAGTACTATCAGTGTGACTTCTGCCTCTGCAGTATTTTTTAAAGGATTTATGAGTTTTTTGCTCATGAATTTGAAAGTCCAGCTTTACCTCAGCAAGAAAGTTTACGGACTATGAAGGGTGACGAATCTGAGGTCACTCTATCCTTTCAAAATGAGCAGCCTTCCAAATTAGTTGTTCTTTCCACTAAGGATAATCACTATGTTCCCTTGGACTCAAAAGTGACAGTAATTTCTGCCATGTGAAGATCTGGCTTCAGATATGTGTGTTTCCAAGTCATTGTTCATTACAAGATCATAATTACAACAGTCTGGAGTTCGAAGAACATATATTAAGCTCCTGTGCTCTGTATATGTATATATACACATCATATATCTACAGTCTTAGCAATAAGAATCATTTGCTTAAGACTATATTTAAAGCATTTGCGAAAAGTACAGTGCCCTCAAACAAATGAAAAGAAAGCTATATATATTCATGCATTTCTCTTCTTTCTGTCCTGGAATGATTCATGATAAGGCTTGTTTTTTTTTTCTTTCCCATCTGTCATCTATACAGACACAGATACTTGAGCAACTTGAGCAATTTTTATTTGAAATCTAGTGCTTGAAATTTTAATGCTTGCTTTCTGCGATATGGAATCTCCTACAGCTGTTGACTATATAATACTTTTTTTCTATAACATCCTTGTATTTCATTGTGACTTAAATTTTAGTTGTGTGTTATTTATCTAGGCATTTGGGAAGAGTGATTAAATTGTGATTTCAGTTTTTAATAATGGAGAAGGTTAATCCTTCTCTTATGAATTATAAATATGAATATGAATTATGAATAAATATGAATTATTATTTATTATTATCTATAAAAAGGGATCATCTCAATTTCCCATTAAGAGACTGTCAGAATTGCATTTAACACTTAGTGTTGCATATATACTACACTGACATTCAAATGCTGCCTTAGATTTCACATTGGTACTTAAAGGATCTGAGCCGACTAACTACCATTTGAGCACTAGCCCTTTTTTTTCAATCATTCATCTCAAAGATTCCCTGGATGCTGAAGAACACATATATATTCAAGAATCTGAAATACCATTACGTTTCTTTCCTTTTGGATCTTTGTCTTGCATAACAAACTAATGCGTTTTATTGATTCATGAGTTCTCAGCTCTTATTCATTATGAAGAAAGAATGCAAAAGCTCTTTGCTTCTTGCTGTCTGTAACTATATGGAAATGAGAATGGTTAGTCTTCCTGGGATGGTACATATTGACTATTCCATAGAATGATCATTCATTGTATCCAGGGAAACTTGTGTAGAAAGTAGGAAAGGACACATTCTGCATAACATGCACCCTAAGCATTCAGAGATTATGCAAGTATTTCAGCAGCCCACACAGCACAGCCTCCATACAAAAGAATAAAAAGCAGCAAATGTGAAAGAATACTTCCATTGAATAAGAAGTGAGTCAGGTAATCTTCCATCTAGTTTTCAGAGTTACAGAAAAATTGGCATTGGCTTCTGCTTTCCATCTATCCATTAAAAAGTGGTTCAAAGTATATGTAAATGTTATATATCTCAATAGACATTTACTTCAGTAGAGTCCCTTATCTATTTATGCACAAGATAAATTAAGATAAATTCCTTGAATTAAGGGTTTCATTGAGGTGCCTTTTCCTCCAGCAACAAGTATAAGGTGAGTTATAAGTCACTAAAAGTGTTTAAGGCTGGCATCAAAATATCTCAAGGGAGTGTTTACCTGTGCTCACATATTGGCATCTCAATAGAGCCATGCCTAGCTAATACAAACAGTTTACTCTTCTTTCCCTTCTTAATAACACAGCTTTTTTTTGAATCAAAGAACACACTTGCTCCATATTTTTTTTTCCCTTTAGTGACTCCAGAAACTTGGAGGAGAAGAAGGCAGAAAGAAGGCAGATCATTGACACTTCACCAAATGAACGGCATTTCTTGTACCAGAGCCCATAGCAACTAGCCTATTCTATGGCACTGTTTTGACCTATTCACTCCTTTATAAGGTAGAGCTAAGCTCTGCTGTGTGTGCAAGGCTTAGACATGCCTTGATAATTCTTTAGGCCAGAAGGACTTGAATTGTGAAAGTTATCATCCCGTTTAAGTCAATATTGCCATCAAGACACATTTCAATTGTTGCTATACATTTGAAATAGCACAGTTCTTGTCATTATTAATGAACAGAGAGTGATTTATTCATAAAGTAAATGTGTAAATGTTGTCATAGTACAGAGTAGAAGAAACCTTAGACAGATATTAAAGAAGAGTACTTGCCATGGTTTGTTACATCAAACAGTAAGCTTATTCCTAATTTATCTACAGATAATATTATCCCAGATTGAGTTCTTTAATTGTGTGAAGAGTGATTGTCTTTAGGTAACACATGTGAAGGAACGACAGCCTTGGTCGTTGAGATGAGATAGCTAATACCAGTTAATAAAGTCCCGTAAATCTATGCAATATCAATTTCCATCTTAAAGCTAGCTGTGCTTTCTGTCCTATCTCCTGGGAAGTGGCAGCTGTTCCAGAGTCTCATTTCACTCATTTACAGACATCTCATGGATTGAATGAGTAAGGTATCTTAACTTACAGCTGAAGATATAGACATTCTTCAAATTCACTAGTAGGTTTGAAAACCAACTGATTTCTGTTAGCAGTTACTTATAAATGAGTTTATTGATTTTTTTTACAGTACTTAAATTTTAAATAGGTGTCTCTGCTTGCTTTTTATTGGTTTCCAGATTATAAACTCACTTTTGTTTTTTGCTTCAATTGTTATAAAGGAAGGATTAACAGAAGTCTAAAAGCTTCCTAAACATGATGCCAAGATACAGAGTCTATACAATTCAGTATAAGTTTCTTAATAGCCTTTATGACTCCCTGAAAGAAACCGTGTGGTGTGGGAAGAGAATTTTTGGCCTCAGTCCTTCATAATTGTAGCTGCTGTCTATTGTCAACACTTGAGAGTCTAAAGTAAAGGACAGAGCAGGGGAGCTCTCATTGCTACTACTCCTATGGTCAGCAAATATTAGGAGATTTGTGAAATAGTAGTGGCAGCTCAACATTGCCTACATACATGATGTATTAAATCATCTTAGTTTTCATTCATAGGACATGCATATTTTCTTAAAATGCAATTTTCCCTCACAATAATTTTCTGTGAAACAAACAACTAAATTTCTTGTTATTATCTTAGCTAAATTTGTCTAGAAAATAAATCTGTGCTTCACAGTTTCTTGGGAGTTTTACATGATATAGCAGTTAGATAATACTAATTTACTAGAATGGAATAAAAGATATGTTGAACATAGATAATTCACCAACTTGACATTTCTGACATTATCCTCCTTCATTCTGTTTTTAGCACAAAAGAGGGCTGCATTTTCCATTTTAATTCTGAATATTTAAATCTAAAACATAATGTTTGATCCACTTGGCTATTTTCATTTGTTTATTTGAGTGTGCATTACAGGAGTTGTCCTATCACATGGAGCTCACTAGCCCTGTAAGAGTGGAAAGAAAAAGACATATGAAAAGGGGTATTTTGCTGAAATGTGTCTGACTAGATGACTTAAGAAATAAAGGCGAACCTCCATGACTCATGAGAGACAACATCAGAACATGATTTCAGCCTTTTACATTTTGGCGGCGGGGGCGGGGGGGGAAGTGAAAATTATCCCAAATTAAGACATTTTCATTTTTGCTCTACAAGGCTGAGCTATAGGTGTATTATTATTTAGAATAAGCTACGGTTTACTGAGGTCAACAGCATAAGATTTTATTAACTTGCTCAGGATGCTTAGAGTGGTTATGAGCACTTTTGATATCAGTATTTTAGCAAACCATTTGCAAGGTTAAATTGTAATAATGATGTAACAATGGCAATAATGATAATGCTAATGTGTATATTCTGTTGATTCTGTAAAAGCTGTGAAGATTAGTGTGCTAAACTGAAAATAAATATACAGAGTACATAGATAAACTGCAAAGGACTTTGTTTGCAGGAGGAAGGTTTATTCCTCAGATCTTTCCCTGAAGAGATGTTTATCTCAGCTCCCTAAGGTATCACAGCTTAAAGAGGGTTGTATGGACATATAGAGCAGCCTGAAAGAGTGGCTCGTCAGCTGTTGTGTAATTTATATTTTGGTGGTGTTGCAACTGTTACTGTTAGGTGCCTGAGGACTGCTGTAGTGTCAATATTCTGGGAAACTGCCATGGAGTCAAACGTCAGCACTTCTAATGTATATATTATATACACATATAAGTAATATATAATACATATATGTAATACATATGTATCATGTATATGTGTGTATACATGTATATGTGTATATAAATACATATATGTATATCTATATGTATAACATATATAATGTAATATATAAATATATATTATAATGTAATGTAATACAATATAGTGCTGTATGTTCAGCTAATAGGCAATCTGTTAGCAAGTAGAAATCAAATGTTAATCAGATATATTCATGAGAGCCTGAATATAGCATAACACATATCTGTTGTTCTTTTTCTGGCTTTGGTGCCCTCAATTTTCAATGGCACTCTGGGGTCAGCATGGCTAGACTCAAGATCTCTTTGATGAAAAAATGGAAACAAAGTCGGCCAGTTTCTTCTTTCTGTAAAACAAAACCATTCCATTTTTGCTCCTTCAAATACATTTGTTATTGGTTAGTTCAGAATTATGTTCCCTAATAAATGGCAATTACCTGATTCCTTCTAATAGTTGTAGACTAAGGTATTATTATCTATCTTAGCTGTACTATTTTTATGCAGCTCCACCAAACCAACAAACATTGCAAAATCTATCACTTTTTATCCTGTATCAATTGCCTTTGAGGTATGTCTGGCCGCAAGGCAAGCAGAACACAACCAAAGGAAAGTCTTGATGCTACAGTGTGAGGGTAATGTTTGAATTTCTTTAAGAAGGCACATTAAACCATGGATGCTAAACTAAATCTGTGAGTTAAAAGAATTTCAAAACTATTTTGGAAATATTAAAGTTCTATCTATTTCGAAACTTATTTGATGGTCAAGATATTTCACAAAAAGTAAAAGAAAGGGATCCTTGGTCTCCCCCACTCCTCCTCTCTCAAAACTTCTCAAGGACTAAATTTAGAAGACTCTGATTAAACATTGAGTGTAATAAAAATGTAAATAGTGTGTTCAGAATCTAACACATATTTTCTTTGTTCCCATTTTTTTTCTCTTACTCATCCTTTTAAGCCTCTTTTCCTTAAACAGCCATACACGTTCATTTGAGAATAAAATAGCCTCACTAATTCAAAGACAAGTTTAAATTTTTGGGGATATCAATTTTTTCTCTTTGTAGCTCATGGAGTATGATGAAAACTAAAGTTTCAACTTCTTAGAAAAGGTATTATTCCACTTCTCAAAAACAAATTCAAAAAGACTCGAGACAAACATGTATTTCTTTTCTGCCTTAAAGGACTAGAACACCAACTGAAGATTTTATTAATGTTAAAGGCTAAAGCATTTAAATCTACTAACAGCTAAAGGATTTAAAATGTTAAGTACTTTAACATCTTTTTAAATTATGGGAAATGTCTTGGATGTCTCTTGAAGATGCTACAGAAGTGCTAAATGACATGTAGTTATTTGTTACCGTGCATTTGAGAAATGCCAGGAATAAAACTTTGCCATCCCTAAAACAGTCCTTGCATTAACAAACTAAACAAAGTTTCCAAACATGTGACCTTCTCGACTGGCATTTGCTAGTTTGTTAACACTCAACACAAGTGCTTTAGAGGAGGACATCAAGAAACAAACCCGCATCAGCGGGTTTTGGGGGGAGGCTACAGGCAGGTGGGGTTTGTCACACACCTAGAGGAATGAGGACTGAAATTTTATCTGACCTCATCAGATATCTTCAGTTAAACCCAGCAGAGGGGAGGAGATTTTGTGACCCAGGGAGAGCAGGCCCTGCAGCTGGCTTCTATGCTTGTCCCCACTTTGCCAGCACTACATTTGCAGGGGAGCAGCAAGAAGCCCTAACCCTAAGAGCCTCCCTGTGCCCCCAAAACCACATCGACCTCCCCAATGCCTTCTTCCATTGCTTCTTGCACTGTTGACCCATTGACCAACAATGAATGAAAGGTAATTTTCAAGAGAAGACAACTTATTGTGTCCGTTTTACTAGGAATGGCAAAGTGGAATTTTACTGACAATGCTGAGAATCTCTGCAACTTTGCAAGTGTTACACGTGGCTCTTCCAGAAAAACCTACACGGGTCTTATAGCAGGTAGCATTTCTCCTCGGTGCCACTGGACTGCTGAGCCAGTAGCATGGCACTCTGTCCAGCTGTGATGCTAATCCCCATCACAATCTTGCACTGATAGTGTTTCAGGGCTTGTAATAAATCTGTATTACAATAACAGGAAGCCTTGATTTCCATTTTTCCATAAATACCTTAAAGGAGGGAGTGAGGAGGATGAGGCCAGCCTCTTTTCAGTGGTGGCCAGTGATAGGACAAGAGGAAATGGCCACAAACTGAAACACCAAAAGTCCCACAGGAACTTAAGGAAAAGTTTCTTAACAGTGAGGGTGACAGAGCACTGGAACAGACCGCCCAGAGAGGTTGTGGAGTCTCCTTCTCTGGAGATCTTCCAAACCCGCTTGGATGCAGTCCTGTGCCACGTGCTCTAGGTGACCCTGCGTGTGCAGGGGGGTTGGACTAGATGACCTCTAGAGGTCCCTTCCAACCTTAACCATTCTATGATTTTGCACTCACAGTTCAGTAAATATTTAAAATGCAAGGTTCCCTCTTATCTGAGATTTTGGTCAATTAAGTTTAGCACAGAGTGATTTTTTTTCTCTTTCTTTGAAAAGGGTGTACAGAAATTACTTCAGAAAAGGTATTACATACCAAAATTTGGGGACTTTTTCCTGTTCCAAGACTTTTTGTCTTTCAGAAATATAGCCTAGCTCAGGTTACCAAAGACCTTGGAGGTTTCTTTAAAAAAAAAAGAAAAAGATTTTGGAAAATGATGGGATCATGGCTGTTCTGTTTCCTCCTCCTGACAAAACATTTTAAGGCCAGAGAAATTTCGAGATTAGTCAACTGAACAAAAAAGAACAAAAACAGAAATAAAGAGAGACAATATTTTGGATGTTAAATATAAAAGCAGCTTATCCAATTTTAAGTCATTCTTCACATTTCCAAGAATTATAGAAGCAATGAGAAAAAAAAAAGAGAAGATATTTTCCCATCAGTGTATTTCAGTCATCACAGTGATGTTAGACCAGCTAACTAGATAAATCAATTGTTGCACAAATTTTACAGTACTGAGCCACATAATTGAATATATCTGGGTGTGCATTCTGTAATCAGAGCCATTAGTAGAGCCATTAGTAGCCCTCTCATTATTGCAAGGACTATTTATGGTGATTTGCATTAGAAGCTAAAAAGGTATTCCAGATATAAGATATCCCACTCTTTATATGCTTGCTTAGAGACAAAAATATAAAGATACATCCAGGACCTTTTAAGGAGTGTATATTCACAGTTCATGTAAGTTGTGGGCAGAAAGGTTATGTGATATGATAATCTAAGTATAGGAAGCACCTGAAAAATGCATTTTGTCATTAATCATCAGTGCTAGGACTAGCTGTGATTCCTCACTGGACTGGAAATATCCGGATGTGTGTCCAAATAATGTGAGCAGATGTCCCTCTTGGGGACGAGGTTGCTGAGTGCCTTGGGAGAGAGGCTCCTGGCAGCTCTCCTGCTGCACTACCACTCAATGGAGAAGATCTGACTCAGAGCGGGATGGGCTCCAGCCCCATGGGAACATCCCTTGGAGCCCCTTTCCCTTTTCTTGAATGGGCCTTGCCATGCTTTGTTGTCACTCCAAACACTCTTCATTTCAGGTGCAGACCCGCTGGACACCACTACCTCCCAGGTGCAGGGTGCACTGGCCAGTTTTGAAGAGTATATCAACAAGGCTTCATATGCTGAGTATCCATATCACCCTGGAGAAGAAGCATGAGCTCCATCATCATACACATACTTTGGAAAATCTTACCTTGCCTTTTCACTTGTTTGGTCAGCTTTTATTCCAGTTAGCCAGCAGAATTACCTAGTGGACAGAAGATTACAGGCAATCTGTAGCACAATGCAATAACTGCAGTTAAAAGTGAGGATAAATTGTAATAAGATCTTCTATTAGCATCACATTATGAAGCAGTCAGCATTATTTTGGCAAGATAATTCTTTTGGGGCTAAAGAAAGGAGTAAGTCTGTGAGAGATGACAATCCTGGAGTCTGTATAGAAGTTAAGCATTCACAGGCACCATGGCTACTTATTTCTACGTGTGAAATAGGAAGGGAATGTATCTTCCATCTTTTGTAATAGGTCTGTCCCACGAACACTATATTACTTTTGGTCTTGACCCCGCTTGGGTCAGCTCTTGAAATACACGGGCGTGTTTTAGATATGAAAAAAAACCACAGAAATTAGTTAGCATGTTCGTGCATTTGCAAACAGAAATAATAGAAAAAGGTACCGATAACAAGAACAAAAGAAAGTAAACTAACCAAGACTTTTTTTTCTTTTTCCCCTAAATGGCACAAAAGTAGATTTTTTTTTCAGAAGGTGAAATTCAGTTCCAATAGATTTCCTGAACAAGGACAAGAGGGCTACAGAAGTTTTTAATGTAAGTGCTGCATAAAGTGCTTTCAGTCCTTCTGAATTGATTAAACTCTCCTCCTATAGGGGCATTCTGTAGTAGACAAAAAGTTGCAAGTAAAGAAGTTGATGATGATTAAGAGAGTATTCAGGAAATGAGTATTTATCCAGCAGCCCAATAAAGGACTTTATTTCTCTGCTCTCTCCATTTGTTTAAATTCTTACTGATTCACACTTCAACAGAAAGGAGAAGTGGTAAATCTAGGAAAGAAGCTTCTTAATAGGCTTGAACTTTGGAAATTCTTCGATAACTGCTTAACTGACTGGGAAATACCTATTTAAAATTGCTTCTACACAAAAAGTTTCATCCAACACCTGACAGCAGCAATAATTCTATATTGCACTTCCACCATCTGCCTACCTACATGTCATTTTGACAACCTCTCTTTGTAAAAGTCCAACAGTTCTTAGTGCTAAACAACATTATCATCTTGCTATGTATTTTCTTACTTAATCAAGAGATAATTTAAAGATGATGAAACATTTTTTTCCATTACTTCCTATCTGAAGCCATGTCAGACAACTTATTTGCTGTTAGAGCACAACAGCAATATGCATTATCTGGCTTCACAAAGTAATGCAGGACTGAAGATATGAGTCTATGTCACTAGATATATGCATATTATCTTTTATTAGATAAAAAGGAACATTTGGAAATTGAATATTACAAGAGTCTGCCATTGGATAAGCAAAAGTAGTTCTTCTGTTATATGTTATTTTATCTAAACCGGGAAGAATTTGCAGAAGGAAAATATTTTCTGATGCTGAAGAATTAGAGAACACTGGATGATTAAGATTGTAAGGGACCTTTCGACATCATCTAATCCAACCCTCCTGCACAAGCAAGGTCACTCAGAGCACGTGGCACAAGGTAACATCCAGGTGACATTTGAACATCCCCAGAGAGGGAGACTCCACTACTTCTCCGGGCAGCCTGTTCCAGTGCTCTGTCACTCTTATGGGCAAGAGGTTTTTTCTCAAATTCAGGTGTAACTTCCAGTGCCTCAGTTTGTGACCCTAGCCTCTTGTCTGCTGCTGACCACCACTGAAAATAGCCTGGTCCCATCCTCTTACACACCCTCCCTTAAGGTATTTATATGCGTTGATAAGATCTCTTCTCACCCTTCTCTCCTTTACGGTGAACAGGCCCAGCTCTCTCAGTATCTCCCCACAGGAGAGACGCTACAGGCCTCCGATCATCTCTGTAGCTCTACACTGGAATCTCCAGTAGCTCCATGTCCCTCTTGTACTGCGGAGCCCAGGACTGGACTCCACTCCAGATGTACCTCACAAGGCCTGGGTAGAGGGAGAGGATCACCTCTCTTGACCTGCTGGGAATGCTCTTCCTAATGCACACTGGCCTTCCTAGGAGACCATTGGCCTTCTTGGTCACAAGGGCATATTCCTGGCTCATGACAGGAACTTTCCTTAAGTTCCTGTGGAACTTTTGGTGTTTCAGTTTCCAGTCGTTTACTCTTGTCCTATTGGTGGCCACCACTGAAAAGAGGCCAGCACCATCCTCCTCACTCCCTCCCTTGAGGTACTTATATACACTGATCAGATCCCCTCTCAGCCTTCTCTTCTCCAGGCTGAACAGGCCCAGCTCCCTCAGCCTCTCCTCATAGGGCAGATGTTCCAGGCCCCTGATCATCCTTGTAGCCCTGTGCTGGGCTCTCTCCAGCAGCTCCACATTCCTCTTGTACTGTGGAGCCCAGAACTGGACACAATACTCCAGATGCGGCCTCACCAGGGCTGAGTAGAGGGGCAGGATCACCTCCCCTGACCTGCTGGAGACGCTCTTCTTAATGCAGCCCAGGATCCCATTGGCCTTCTTGGTCACAAGGGCACACTGCTGCCTCATGGTCAACTTATCATCCACCATGACACCCAGGTCCCTCTCTGCAGAGCTGCTCTCCAGAAGGTCAGTCCCCAGCCTGTACTGGTGTCTTGGGTTATTCCTTCCCAGGTGCAGGACCTGGCACTTGGCCTTGTTGAACTTCATAAGGCTTCCTACCACCCAGTCCAAAATGAAGATTTTTGTATCATCAGCATATCTAATTTGGTCTAAAAAGAAGTATTGCATCTCTTTCCAAAACATGACTTGCCTGATTTTCATGTGCTGCAGGTAATAGTATTTTTTCAATATACAGTTATTTATGGCCTATACTCTTCACAGGAGTGCCGATTGCAACATAAATATCATTGTGGATCAAACTCAATCTTCATAGGAAAAAAAAAAACAAACCTGCTTTCAACATTTAATAGACCAATCAGCTGCACTGTCCAATTTAAAAAGCACTTAGAATACACTCAATTAGAATATCCAATGAGATACAACTGGATTTATGATGTGTTAGCAAATATCTATTTTACTTCATTTTAATACTGAGAATTTTATTTGTATATCTGTTATTCTTTTAGGACCTAAAACATAACTGTGTTCTAAAAGCTGTAGTTTCATATGCATTTTCATTTCATGCTTTTGATTTGTACTTTAATTATTGATGTTGGCTTGCATTATAATTCATGACACAAACATAGCGACATCATGAGGTATGACTGGACCAGACATTTGCTTTTGACACTGTTGTGCTTTCCGTTTTGTCAAGGAAGAGTTCTCGACAGCTGAATCATTGCTAGTGCAGCTAATCCAGTCACCACATTTACTGCAATCATGGCAAGTGATTCATGAGCTAAACTGTGAACAAAATGAACTTTTTGTCTGCTCTATCTTCCATGCCAAATAATAAAAAAGTACCATTTTTAGAGCAACTCTCTTAGACATTATCTATAATGGTTCATTTGCAAACACCTTTTAACAGAGCAATGTGATGCCCAGCCCCCAGTGCAATGTTACAAATATAGAAACACCATTCTTGTGTTACCATAGAAATGGTTCAGGATCACAACAACAACTTACCGGGGTATTTAGGGAAGATCTAACTGATGCCATTAACCTTCAGCTGTTTTCGTTCAGTGCATGAAATACAGTCAATGACAAACTGGAGTGCATTAAAACTGCCCGAACTAGGGAAATGGAGGTCGACCTGACACGGAAAGGTTGTGACAACTGTGGGTGCTGGGTAGCCTGAGGGAGCTACATCCACCTGCTCCACAACCTCTCTTTGGGGCTGCCACCTGCCAAGGAAGGTCTGGAAGTCCAGACACGTGGCTTGTAGCCATCTCATCATCTCTGCCCGCTTGCATTGTGCCGGCAGAAAATGTACCTTCTAGCTCAAACAACTCAGATTTGGCTCTGAGGAGCTACTTCAGGAGTATATTGACTCCTGCTGTATCAGTTTCATGGGAGGGAAAGAATTTTGCCCCCCAAAAATGTATTGATCAAGAGCTGACACCTCCTCTGCAACAACAGCAACAACAACAAAAAACACAAGAAAACTGCACATCTAATTTATTATTTACCTTCTCTGGAATATGTACCAGTGTAAGAGTCTTTCAAAGCAATTTCTGTACGGGCATTTTGCACAAACCAGGCTGTTCCTGGCTCTGAGGAAATACCATTGTGAATTACAACATTTCGGTGAGACTCCACATGCCCATTAGAGCTTCTCAGTGGAAGCAACATTTGCTCTAAACATGTACAAATATACAAGGTTTCATAATAAAAAATAATAACACATTTTACATTTAAATTGTCAGTTCCAAAGCCCATTAGATTTAGTAGAAAACTCCCATCGATTTTTATACAGCGTGGACTTGGCACAAGATAAATGTACAAATCTGTAATTCTCAGAAAACCCTTTGGCACTTCCCAGAACAAAAAGCCTGTGCTGTGCTACTCTGTACTCAGACCTTTAGACAATAGTTAGAAAAACACACCAATGTGAATCTGAACAGTAGTATGTATATGGCAAAATGTCAGAGATCACAGATCAGAGTATAACAGGAACAAATTATCTTAGTTTTTCAGGAGTGGCCTGTAAATCATTTCCAGATTTCTGTTCCCAAACACTTGTGATTGCAGCTTCTCCTGCTTGTGTAGAAATGACTACCTTCATATTCAGTTTTACCCAGAACATACACATCAGAAATTACTGAAAGATAAAACCTGAGCCAGCCCACCCCAACTCAAACATTATCATTTTTGACTCCAAATGTTTAAATTTAATAACCAGGCACATTATAGATATATTTTACACTACTAAGTCTTCACATACTTAACTAATGAAGAAGACTTTTTTTTTAATATAGGTATTTTTGTTTATTATGCATTTTTCCTAGCAATGAACAGCATAACTGACTCAGTGAGGGACAACCACTTCATTTGATTGATGCATGTGGATCCCTATGTGTTTGCTCACAAATTTTCTTATGAACTTGCTCAGTGTGTGCCCAGAAAGATCCCTACTGACAGTGTTATGATAACTTCTATGCCTGACACTCAAAAACAAGCATTAAGACAGTTTGGAAAGCAAAGATGGTGCTAAATAATTGGATGTCTATTAAGATTAGATTCTGCATGACAAATAGAACTTGTTCACCTGCTGATCAGTTCTTGTCAAACTGATGAGAAAGGTTCGAACTGTGTTGGGTCTACAGCAAAAATTTACCTATTTTTCACTGTCCTTAATAGTTCATCTGCTCACGCTTAGATGGCCACAGAGTTGCTCCACAGAAGCTGTTGGTGAAAAGCTATTTCTGGTAAAAGGTCATTTGGCGGCAACATTTTTCATTTTCTGCGCTCTTCCTCTCTCTCAGTCTTTCTATCCCAGTTTTCTCAGGCTAATGAGGAAAATCATGAGCTGAGGTATATAATCCTTATTAGTGTCATTTGTACGTGGGCTTTCTCTTTTCAGAATTTTTTAATTAAAATGGCAGAAGACCAGAGTACAGAATAAACATGAACCACGTGCTTCTAAAAATTCACTGCTTGAATATGCCCAATATTCTGCTGCAGGGTGCAGGCCTTTTTAGCCTTTCCTGCAGCCATCCTCCAAATCAAAAGCTGAACTCCCAGCTCAGGTGTCTGCAGTTGACTCCAGCTCCTCCCCTGGGCCCTGTATCGACTCACTGCACATGCAGAAAATCAGGAGCAGAGAGAGCGATATCTGAAACAAATTCCAAACAAAAGACACCCCCGCCATTTGATAACAAAGCCTGAGCCCTGAGGTGACAAGGGATTTCAAAAGCCATTTTCTAAACCGTTTTTTTTTTTTTTCTAAACCATTCTAGGCCCACTTTTTCACTTTGTTATAGTGACACCTGGTGTTGTAAGGGAGTTTCTTGGAAACAGAAAAGTTCCCTCGTTCAGCAATTTACCACACAGTACTGTTGATCAAATATGAACACATGTGGAGGTCTGAATGCAAAATCTTTTGCATTTTCTTTGTTCTGTATTTATTAAGGAGGAAAAAAGAAGAATTAACTTCCTTTTTTTTTTTTTTAGATTCTTGGACTATACAATTTTCTACTTAAAAGATGTGTATAGAAATAACATGAAAGACAGCAAAATCAAAGGGACAGTTTTGGTTTCTATTTGCTGGTCTCTTGCTTAGTTTTCTCATGTGACACCTCGTAGCTCAAGTGACCCTTCATGCACCTGCCCTAACTCACCGGAGCAGCAATTGCCAAACAGAACTGAGGAACTTCTCTTAAATGGAGCATCAAAACACTCTGAAATTCAACAGACAGACAGGAAGAAAGAGAAAGAAAGGGAGAAGGAGAAAAAGAGAGAAGAAAGAGAAAAAGTTGGAATAAATTAAATGTGAAGACTGGTAGACCAGTTCGATGTTAGGACTATTAGGAAAGATATATTTAACCACCAATATAGGTGCTCAAGACCAATAAATCAAACACTCTTGTAACACAAGTTACCTTTGGGAAGAGGCAAAGTTCCAGTGGTAGAATAACATGACTCAGTAGTTTTGTCCTTAAAGTAGCAGCTTTTTACGGACAAGAACTTTGCTCTTATTGACGTAACCAATGTTAAACTTAGCTTTATAATATGAAGAAGAAAAAAAACAGCAACAACATTCAAGCTACAGAAAGAAAGCAGTGATAACACTAAATCTAGACTTTGGGAGAGACCTGATTTTATTTCCAAAAATTGAGCTCTTAATCTGAATTATCATTTTTGGTTCATTGCCACTTTTGCCCAAGAGAATAAATACATTACAGAATAGTTATGACTCATTACAAAATTCTGTTTCAGTTGCTAGTTTTCCCTTAAAATGAAGAGTGCTTCAGCATCAGCGGTGTATTTCATTTCTTGGAGTCTGCTTGCAAATCTCATTAAACATGCTAGGGGGCAATAAACACTAACTTGTTGTCAGGCCAATTATGGTAAAGCAGCAGATTTATTATTAGGATTAATTACCATGCACATTGCAGTGACAGCTGGGCCTGTGAAGATGAAGGGAGGTGGTTGCAGGCTGTGTGAACCTCTATATTTCTTTACTCACAAGTACGGCACTATGTTTATTCCAGTGAGAAGCTTTTTCTTCTTTCCTGGCGTCTAACTGGTGTTTTGGACAGACCTGGCGTGGGCAGCCTGCCTGACACCCTCAGCCGTTTGGCAGAGGCCCTTCTCTCCATTTAAAAACAAGAGGCATTTACATTATCCCTCCTGTCATGCCACACACTGCATCCTCATTAATGGCAAGTGGGACTTTTCTGCGCGGCGGCTCAACAATACGCGCTTTTAAGGGTAATTTCTATAGCAGAGAGCGGCCTGTCACAGACTGAGGGTGGCCAGAAACAAAATGCCCAACAGGACACATTTCTGATGTGCTCTGGGTGAACACTGCAGGCCGTTTTGCCCCAGGCAGCCAGCTGCTAATGTGATTTTTAGAAGTAACCTCCGCGGACAGCCATCATCCTCATTTGGCTTCCTCGGGCCTCTGAGAAAAGTTGAAGGGTGATGATGTGAATGGAGCAGCCAGCTGCGCACAGTGATCCAAAATATAATGCTCTCTTGATGCAGGGAGATCACAGTGCCAGTGCTATTTATACGTAAATGCAACCCAAGCTCTTATACAAACTGGGGAGCGTAGAAAGCTCCGCACTGACACACTGTGAAAGAAACAGACCTGAAGTTCCAATCACTGCATACTTTGTAGATGGCTTAATCCTCAATGTTATACTTTCCTAAAACATGAAAATTCTAGACATCAAAAGTTTCTAGACATTTATGCCATTGGCATCAATCTTTTCAGCTTGCAAAAAATAGATTTGTAACATAACCAGCACACCACACTCTGTTCTGTTTTTTTTGTTGTTTTTTTTTTTGTTCTCCAAATAGTGCAGGGACAAGTTCATTTCATTTGAAATCACTGATTTCAAATGGTCAGTCACAGGTCTTGTAACTAATTTATAGTGAGAAAGACAGCTATTACCAAGCAGTTACTATACTTACAGCAGGAGATGTTAGCCATGCTTAGAGAAAGATGTTTTGTAAACTTTGTAATGTCATGTAAGAAATTGCAAGAAGAATAGGTTTAGTCTTATTTTATGGATTCTGTTTTCTATGGAGTTGGAAGTTTTGGGGTTTCTTCACACTACACAACCAACAAAAAAACATTTAGAGGCCTTTTTTTTTTACTTTCCTGTTGACCTGCAGCCTCATTTTATTTCACACATATATCACAAGTATCACTGCTTCAGAGCAAGCAATTTTCTTTATGGTTCTGGTGGCAAGTCTGATGCTGTTACTGGGAATAACCCAGAGTAATCTCTTGGTGCTGTCAGTCAGAGGTGGCATCAGCTTTCATTCAAGGCAGCAACCTCCACAGTGTAGAACCAGACCCTGGGACAAAGATAGAAAAATGAAAGATCAAAATACCAAGGAGATAGACAAAGGTTTAGAAGAAAAAAAATCCCAGACTGTCACAGATGTAGCTTGCAATTCTTTATGCAATAAATGTTACAAGTTTTGCTCACATAAGATTTAGGAAATAGCAACTCAAGTGCTAGGCACAGGTTTGTGACAATCTTGAGACTCAGAAATTCAAGCTGTCCTAAAAAGAGTTTTCAAGTGAGTGCTACCATTCAGGAACACATAAAATCCATATATTTTTGTACAAAAGCATAATCTCACATGCTATAGCTACAAGAAAAACACAGAAACGTATTTTATCAAATATGCAATCAAATCACATTGTTATGTGATTTTGCCAGACCATTCTAATATGAGTTTCTCATCTGTATCAAATGAAATAAAGATGGGACATATGTCTGAAAATTAGGCTCCTTAATGTGAAGGTCATAGCCTGCAGCTTTTTAGGTCTTCACATTCAAGCCGTTTTCTAACACTAAATTATGGATCCTCTCGCTATTACTATTAAAACTCCAAAGAATGTTTTCTCATGGACTTCAGTAAGAAAGAAAACAACTTCCTCTGTGATTTGATCTAAACTTTTTTACAACAAGAAATTCTGCTACCTGAAATAATATATTAAGTATGTCATTTCTAATCTATGTCAAATCTCATTTGTCCAAGGAATTTTACCTATCTCTACACAGAATTACTTTGCTTCAAATACTAGTTTATGCAACCATCCTGAGGCCAGGAACCCATCTTTTCATATTAGCTATGTACGATAAGTCATGAAACTTTATTTTATGTATATACCTCTTTAATCCTTTTAATGGCTATCAGATAAAAGGTGGGCAGAAGAACGAAGCAAAACAGATGAGAGTGTGAGACCAGCCCATTAAGCACCTGGATATTAAGAATGTCTCTCCATGCTACATATGAACCTTTCCTCATTTACTCATTTTCCTCGTTAATGGATTGATTTGCATCTCAGCATCCAAGCACATGCCCAGTATACAGAGAAAACAAATCATCCTTTTCTAATTAACCAGTAACCCTACAAATCTTCAGAGGCTTCTGTTGCATTAGTAGTTTAGAAGAGTTAATCAGGAATCAGGACAAAAATAGAGGAGCTCAGGCCCATGCAAAGCTACAAGTAAATCAACTAGCAATGCTTTTTCTATGGCCTGATATTTCAGAAACATTTGATGATAGGCTGATAGCGCTGTGAAATTTTAATGAAGAAAGTCATTATGCTAGGACTCAGCACTGTATCCATATCTGACTCTACTCATGCTGCGGTGAATCTGGGCTCTCTTAGGAAAACCTCTTGTGAGAATTTGTTTTGCAGAAATGTTAATTTGCTCAAGTTAGCAATGACAAGTTCTGACAGCACAAGACTATGATAAGCATTTCCCCCATGAAGTGTGAATGATATTTCCACCTGCTGACGGTCGGTCCATTATCTAATTAATTATTGTCAGTGCTGAGTCACACTAAATGAGAACTGATAGCACTGGAAGCACAATCAGTTAACAGGAATCCAACTGTGTCAGCAGCATCACGGCATCTCCTTTATCCTTCATATGACTAATTATTATCATCTATCATTCTCTTCTCCAGGAATATATTAGGTAACGAGTAATACAGTTCAGTTCAATTCCCGACTCTCTGAAACACCCCCAAGCAGTCATCCCAGGTAGAGCACTTAAGCTTTCAGTCTCCTGCAGCCATAGTGATATTGCTCTTTGTCCTCTCTTAAGACTTACAAATTCATTATTCTCTGTGAAAGAAGAAAAATTAAAGACCTTACAAAATCTCTCTCTCAAAAAAGGGGAAAAATAAAAGATGATTCCTGTTATGTAACTACCCTTAAAAAAATTCTAAGAAATCGCCTTCCAAGAAGGAGTCCTAAGAGACTTTTAATCTCCTTCCTTCTTTTGATTTTCTCCTCTAAATAAGATTGTACCTAACACCAGCGTTTAAAGCGGTTCTGTCCCAGATAATCCTCTGTTCAGCAGGTTGTTCA